>NW_026099391.1:0-118300 GCF_024542735.1 Bombus huntii
TTACAGAGTTACAGATTATATTAATTTTATATAGAATATATTTAAGAAAGATATTTTAATTTTTTGCTAGTTAAGTATTGATCGATTAAGTTACTGTACCTTTGTTCCGATAAATGCGTGCCATTTCCTCGAATCTAATATCATAGCAAATGCCAATACCTATTTTGCAGCCCTTCACATCGAACGTCGTTAGGGAGTTACCAGGACTGAGTGAATCACTCTCTCGAAAAGTAATCTTATTAGGAATGTCGATGTCGAATAGATGTACCTAATAACATAAAAATGTGGTCGCTAATTCTATTGCTGCAACTTTTGTAATTTAATATCAAAGTTACCAACTCCTAAACTTTAATTATTTTTTATTTAATAACTGACAGCGTTTTTATCACTTTCTTTGTTAAAAAATCTTATCATTTAATAATGTTTAAAAAGGAGAAAAAATAAGTATAATAATATTTTAAGTATGTGAAAAATTTATACAACAACAAACACATTACAACAAAAATGGGCGTTTCCCGTATCATAACGTATTTTATAAACCGTAAATTATAGAATTGGTTATAGTATACGTATGTACATATGTATATTCCTAAATTATTCCTAGATAGAGTCACTTTCTTCACCCCAATATTTTCAAATTCAAAGCCATAAAGGAATATATTACTTACCTTTCGGTGTTTTGCTATCAAAGTTCCATCGGGACCCCAAATAGTACAGGTATTGTACAATTTAGCGCCCTCTATTTTCAGGCATCGTACCACCAACTACATAGATGTTGTTTTCTTTAGCTGCGTTTCGATGAAGCAACGCTCGTTTCACCATCAGGAATACTCTCGGCGTATTTTGGAAAGTACTCTGCATTGCAATATTTCAATTAATGAAGAATAACTGTCTTTTGTTCCAACCATAAATTAAATTGAAATGTTTGTCAGTTTTTTATTTTTTAAATTATTAAAATAACTAAGTTTTATATTTCGACTTAATTAAATATGCAATTACTTAGCTAATAGTATATATAATAAATTGTTTCTACAGGTTCAAAATGAAAAATGAATATTTAGAAATATTTAATTACGACAATGCTATTTGTGTTAGCATCAGTGGCTTGTTACTCAACGACTTTGCTAGTACTTTTTGAAACATAAAGTTAGTTTTTCAATTAACACTTATACTAGAGGCGGAATTATAAATGCAAAATAATTGATAATACTAATTTATAAGTACCTAATTATTAGTATCTTAAAAAATATATTTATACAAAATCACGATAATCATGAAAATGGGGAAATCCTATATTCTCGAATCAATTCACAATTTATTTTGTATATTAATTAGATTCCGCGCTCATCAGTACGTACTCACTGGCGACATCGAGAAAATGTATCGGCAATTCCTCGTACGACCAGAGGATCGGAAATATCAAAGGATATTATGGCGCAGCGCGAGTGGAGAAACAGAAACATATGAGCTTAACACCGTAATACTCTTATCATAGAAATAGAAGCAGTCCTCAATTCATATAGATATACATGTATATGTGACGAAATATACTAAAGCAATATTGACCCTTTGTCGCTGAAAGTATCAAAACTACAAAACTTCCTTTCAATTTTCAGAATAAGGAAATCAGGATCATGATAAATAATTGGAACATAATTAAAAATAATATATCTTCTCTATAAGATAATGAATACATTGGTTCATTTAATTTTTATGGGATATTCAAACGCTTCTGTGAAATAAAACGTCAAGATTATAGAGTATAAAATTCATAGCTATGAAATAACTAAAACTCTGATGTATTATTAAAAATATACGTTAGGTTGTATGTAGTGATACATACAAAGATTACATGTACAAACCCATAATTAACACAATGCTGACCGCAACCATTCTGCAATCTACCTTGCCCAAAACACTCTTCCAGTCACCTCCAAACTCTTCAATTCTCTCCACCTAACCACCCACAAACCATTCACAAACATGCAATTCCCGACAAAAGAAGAACTTATCGTCAGTTGTCCTTAACATCTCGTTCATTCATTTGGTCCCTATCCCCCTATTTCCTCCCACTGCGATGATCGCACTACATTTTTCCACGTCTCTATTCTATTCTCTGGATGACCTGAATTCTCGAGCAGTCGAGTGACGATTGATCTGTACAATTGATCGATTTCTTTTTACTACAGCCATGCAGAAAATTTCGCCTTGGAAAAGAATGTTGTGATTTCGAATGTCTGGATCACCTGAAGAACGTTACCGGAACTGGTAAAGTTTATGTCGTTGATGATAATAATTCCTCCACGACTCAGCAACAAAAGCTACTCTGGGTGATGAGCTTAATGGTGCTGTTGCGGCTAGTTTAATTTTTCAACAGGGATCCAGATGGCGCCGTTGACGAAATTCTTTCACTATAAACGTCAACGATCACATCAGCCATCAGGGAACGAAGAAGGTACGCTGTAACGTGTCTGAGTAATTATACCTCGAGGAGTACATACAGTTATGTAATGAAGATTCGTATGTGAGTGTTTGTTTTCTTATTTCTTTTCCCTTTGTTTCATTTGAATGGATTTTTGTACTCAAAGAGCGAGGTAAGATTACGTCAGATACGTTTTTACATATGCTAAAAAAATGGAAAATGATGATGATGAATCAATGACACGTAGAAAATAATAATCTATTGTATTGCTGTTATCTAATGGTGTTGTAGTTGACTGTATGGTGGATGTATCTAATGGTGCTGTAGTTGACTGTATGTTGTTCAATATTGCTATGAAGCTCTTCTGATTTATTGTCACTTATACGAAGGATGGAAGTATACGAAATTGATAAAATTATTAATAATATTTACGAAGAGAAAGTAAACTGTTGGATATATGACAAAATAATTCTATTTTTAAATAAGAGGCTGGTCAGCGTGGTTATTTAGTTTACAAAATCAAACGAATTTAATGAATGTAATGGTAAGGAAGTAACTATAAGTGGCTGTTAAACTATTTTTATGCTTGAAAAGTAATTCGCAAAGTAATGTAAAGCAGTACTACTGAGTTGTACATAACCTCTTTCAGAATTTGTTCTTAACCTCTTGCTTCATAGCTTCCTTAATTATACTCCTCAAACTTATTGACTACTTCGATGTTGTTACGAACAGAAACTGATAAAATATTAATCTTAAATATAGATTGAAATGAAAGCTTGTCACGTAAATGTGTGTGTGTGTGTGTGTGTGTGTGTGTGTGTGTGTGTGTGTGTGTGTGTGTGTGTGTGTGTGTGTACTGCTTACTCAAACTATGGATCACATAACCTATACAAAAAAAAAAAAAAAAAAAAAATTATTGTACACTATAAAGCAAGAGGTTAAATCTTTAATCTGTTAAGAATTAAATTTTTTATTGTAACTGCGAAAATTATAAAAGTACCAAGCGAAGCAAGTACGGAATATAGGGATATAGGAAGCGATGGGGAACAGCAAGTAACTCCAACATCGAAATACTACAACGATTCCAATCGAAACGCTAAGAGCCTTAATAGACGCACCTTGGTATGTTACCAAACGAAACCATCCATCGCGACCTCAAGATACCTACAGTCAAAGAGGAAATAGCAAAATATAGCGACAGATATAGCAAAAGAGTCAAGAAACACCGAAACCCCCTAATCACTGGACTACTCGATACGACGACCAGATTCGCAGGCTGAAGAGGCACTACCCGCTAGACCTAAACGTTAGATTCATTTAATTATCCAAATTAAGCTAATGCACTTACTTATAATACTTATAAATTATACCTATCTATAATAAGTATTAACTTATTGTAAATAAACAGCCATGTCACTGCGCCACGCCAGAAAAATTACTGAAAATTCTCAACGCGAGAATTGATTGTAATTCCAACAAATAAATAAAAAAAAAAAAAAGCTGTTGCTGTCCCCAAGCGCCAAAATACGTTCTGACTACTATTTTATGTATCTCACAGAGTATGTCTTCATTCATCATCTCCCATGCCATCCACCAACGTGTTCTTAACATGTTATCTCCTAGTAAAATATTGATATTGAGTCAGATATCCAACTGAATAATCTTTTCGGTGGTCTACTATAAGACATTTAAAAACCAAGGCTCGTACACACGTGTGCTTATACGTCAGATGTAATACTTAACACGAAACCTGCTTATATTAATATTAAATTTATGCATAGTAGGATGTTCGACCTTTGTAAAAATGAAATTATAATACATACAGTTTCACCGTGGAAAAGTGAATCTTTCTAGCATGTCCACGCAAATGCAGCGGAGGGGAGGACTGTGCATGCACCAAACAACTTTACGTTCGTAATTTTTCACACAAATGTACAACTGTAGGGAAATAATTATCTCTGATTTTTCGGATGTTAGGAATCGACAATATCGCATAACGGAATGCTGTGTTCTACGTATTCTATTTTTGTTACGAAAGTGGTACAAACGAAGTCCACGTAAGAATAGTACAACAAAAATCGGTTGAGGTTAGGTTATCGTGCAGATATCGCGGCTTTTGCATTGGAAATCACGCAACTGCCAGTCTCGTCGTTCCTTGTAAACGAAAGAAAGGTATTGTAATCGGTCGGAATTAACATAAAACTCGTCGCATGCGACCATATGGCCTGAATGTTGAATAAACGAGAGTAGAGCGCGAGCTATGTGATTCTAACCGTTTAGCGCGGAAACTAATGATTGTAACCAGAGCCGAGATATATGCCAATATTACTTTGCTCGACAAAGCGTATAAGATGAGGAGAGAATCGCGATAAAGGTAGAACAAGAGACAGATATTCTCTACGTAAAGCAAGTCTGTCAACTAGATTGAAATCCTATAGCTATAACTACAGTGAATCCATATTCTGGCGAATTGTCTTTTCACAAATGAAGCTTCTGAAGAACGGAATTGATACAATAACTACTGTTCATTCATAACTACTGTTGTAAGAATCTATATATTTGTCTATCTATATCTATATATATCGATCTATATATATTTGTCAGAATGTCATTTTATCAAAAAACCCATCCTCTGTAATCATAGTTTAACGAAGCATAATTAATAGAAGAGGTAGAGCGTTAAGTGGAGATGATTTAATCACAGTTAAGTAGATAAATCTCTATATTAGTCTCTTTAATTAAAATGTCCTACGTTTTATTTGCGTCATTTTTTTTCTTCATCCAATTTAAAATGTTTAAATAACAATAGCCTATACAATATAATTTATGTAAAAAAATTGATTATACCATGTTTATTACAGATATTTAACATTTTTGTGTACATACAAAATTTAGATTATACCTCGCTTGAGAACAAAAATTCTATTTGTTTTCCTAACATGTACTAATAATTATTGATCAAACTAGAAAAAGCTGGAGGAGATTACTTAGGAAGATTACTTAGCATCTTATATTCCTGGCAAGAGAAAATGAAAAATTCGTTTCTTCTCTTTGCTTCCCTGTTCCTTCTTTCCTCCTTTTTCCCTTTTTACATCGCGTTGTTTTACATCGCAATTTACATTTATTTGTAAAGTTTGAATCTTCTCGATATTGAAGATGTTGAAGCTGCAAGTATGTATTTCATTTTAATCCATTCGAGACCGAGATTTAATTGTAAGACGATACCTAGGTGTCGGTACGATCTGAATGTTTAGTTAGAATGATTCTGTGTTTTACTCTCTCCAGGGTATCCTTTTCATACTTTGATTTTAAATCGATGACAATCTTAAATAGTATGCCTCATATTTTTAAAATATAAAATTATATACTATGTTATTCTATAATGTATTATGTACAGTCATATATATATATAATAATTCTATATTGAAAAAAATATGAAATTAACATGATATATACATTACTACATAAGTTATATATAAAATATGTATACTATACCCTTGCCTACTGACTGATATGAATTTCTTTCGGTCTCGAATGCGTTAAAAGAGAGCGCAAAGAAGGCGAAATTACTTATTGTAATTAGTAAAACGACCTGAGAGGCAGACAGATACAAGAAAGAAGGAATATTATATTAGCGGCATTATCATGTTTTTGCTCTCTTTAAGTCTTTCATCGAGACAGACAATCTACAGGTATTAATCGACCAATTTCTCCAAGCTGATAACTTCGAATTGATGTTTATATATAAGAAGTGTTATGTGTTAATCTGTCTAAATGTTTAAAAGGTGTTATAAATTAAATGTTGTTAAACGATACGTAATTGCCTTTTGATCGTAAATTTTACTATCAAGGGGTCTTTTATGTATGCGTAATCATTGTGAATTATAACAATTTATGTGATCGATATTAAAGGTGTTTAAAAGCATGTAGTTTTTTTCTATATTACTATTCTCCTATATTATTATCCTATATTATTATAGCATTCCTATATTATTATAATATCCAATTACATGTTGATACACAAGATATACAGATTATTATTTATAACGTTTTGGTTTTCTTAATTGAGTCATTCATTTAGTACAAATGATAAGAAATTAGTAATAATTCACAAAAAAAGGATATCGTAGTAGAAATATTATAAAAAAACATTTTCTGTTTTAGTGTAGAGTTACTCCTTCTTACAGACAGTGTCGTACAAATCTGTACGTCTCTGAGAAAATGTAGGTATCTGAGCCCTTACTTCCTCAACAACTTTTAGATCTGATAGAAAAAAGAAACATACGAAGTAATAAGTAATGCTTACTAATAAATTCAACAAATACAGAGGAAGATGGCTAAATCGATAAATTAACGAGACTAAAAATTAATTACATCATGGATCTCTCGCTTTTAATTTTAAGCTGTAAATTACCGATATCGGTGACTGCCATATTCTCTTGAGTTTCCAAATCGTAAAGAATCTTTCCCCAGGGATTGGTCAACTGTGTATGTCCCCATGCGACGTAACTTGCTTAAGGAACACGAGCCGGTGATATGCAGGCAACGTATAATTGATTATCATTCGCTCTGAAACGCTGAAGTAATGACCAGTGCAGTGGTCCAGTGGTCATATTGAATGCCGCTGGATATATCAGCATTTGGCAACCTAACCCAGAGAAGCAGGAAATATGAAGCCACCGAATACCAATTAACTTCGTAGTTGCACGGTTCACATTCCATCATTTCTGAATATGCGAGGACAGTCCTCTTATTGTGCTTTTAATTCTTTTATTTGTTTCATTTTCAGCAAATATACTGGTTTTTTTAAATTAAGCTTCTTTTTATACAGAGTTACAGATTATATTAATTTTATATAGAATATATTTAAGAAAGATATTTAATTTTTTGCTAGTTAAGTATTGATCGATTAAGTTACTGTACCTTTGTTCCGATAAATGCGTGCCATTTCCTCGAATCTAATATCATAGCAAATGCCAATACCTATTTTGCAGCCCTTCACATCGAACGTCGTTAGGGAGTTACCAGGACTGAGTGAATCACTCTCTCGAAAAGTAATCTTATTAGGAATGTCGATGTCGAATAGATGTACCTAATAACATAAAAATGTGGTCGCTAATTCTATTGCTGCAACTTTTGTAATTTAATATCAAAGTTACCAACTCCTAAACTTTAATTATTTTTTATTTAATAACTGACAGCGTTTTTATCACTTTCTTTTATTAAAAAATCTTATCATTTAATAATGTTTAAAAAGGAGAAAAAATAAGTATAATAATATTTTAAGTATGTGAAAAATTTATACAACAACAAACACATTACAACAAAAATGGGCGTTTCCCGTATCATAACGTATTTTATAAACCGTAAATTATAGAATTGGTTATAGTATACGTATGTACATATGTATATTCCTAAATTATTCCTAGATAGAGTCACTTTCTTCACCCCAATATTTTCAAATTCAAAGCCATAAAGGAATATATTACTTACCTTTCGGTGTTTTGCTATCAAAGTTCCATCGGGACCCCAAATAGTACAGGTATTGTACAATTTAGCGCCCTCTATTTCAGGCATCGTACCACCAACTACATAGATGTTGTTTTCTTTAGCTGCGTTCGATGAAGCAACGCTCGTTTCACCATCAGGAATACTCTCGGCGTATTTTGGAAAGTACTCTGCATTGCAATATTTCAATTAATGAAGAATAACTGTCTTTTGTTCCAACCATAAATTAAATTGAAATGTTTGTCAGTTTTTTATTTTTTAAATTATTAAAATAACTAAGTTTTATATTTCGACTTAATTAAATATGCAATTACTTAGCTAATAGTATATATAATAAATTGTTTCTACAGGTTCAAAATGAAAAATGAATATTTAGAAATATTTAATTACGACAATGCTATTTGTGTTAGCATCAGTGGCTTGTTACTCAACGACTTTGCTAGTACTTTTTGAAACATAAAGTTAGTTTTCAATTAACACTTATACTAGAGGCGGAATTATAAATGCAAAATAATTGATAATACTAATTTATAAGTACCTAATTATTAGTATCTTAAAAAATATATTTATACAAAAATCACGATAATCATGAAAATGGGGAAATCCTATATTCTCGAATCAATTCACAATTTATTTTGTATATTAATTAGATTCCGCGCTCATCAGTACGTACTCACTGGCGACATCGAGAAAATGTATCGGCAATTCCTCGTACGACCAGAGGATCGGAAATATCAAAGGATATTATGGCGCAGCGCGAGTGGAGAAACAGAAACATATGAGCTTAACACCGTAATACTCTTATCATAGAAATAGAAGCAGTCCTCAATTCCCGCCCGCTAACTCCTATCTCCACCGATCCAAATGATCTCCTAGCCCTCACTCCCGGACATTTCCTCATTGGCGATTCATTAATGTGCTTACGTGATCGAGATTTCAGAGACATTCCATCGAACCGACTCTCCAAATGGCAGCATATCCAACAGCTTAAACAACATTTTTGGAACCGCTGGCATAAGGAGTATTTGAACGAGCTAACCAACCGCAATAAATGGAGCAAGGGTGGACACAGCATCCAAAAGGGCACAATCGTCATCCTCAGAGAGGACAACGTTCCCTCCATGCATTGGCTTCTGGGCCGAGTTATCAAGGTTCATCCAGGCGCCGATGGTGTCATCCGGACAGCTACAGTTCAGACGGCAAAGAGCATTTTGGATCGGGGCGTCAAAAGGCTTGTCCCACTGCCAATTCAACCCGATCTCGAGAAACCCGAACAACTAGCCATCGAGACGAAATAAGATGGGAACCTCAACCACACCTCGCTAGTTTGATCGGTACCCTCTCAACGGGGGGAGAATGTTACGCCATGCGGCTTACCATAGGTCATATTCTTAACTATCGATCGCGGCACTATAATGTCGCAGACGGATCGTCGCGTCTGCCCGGCAAACAAACATTGTAGTGGCAAGCGCATGGTTCATTAAGCAGGGCGACTTCCAGAAACGTCGACTCGTGGCCCGTATTTTACCTCGCTGTAAAAGAATGTGGCGTGATCCGAACGTAGTGGGGGTCGCCTTCCAGAAAAAACGAAAAAAATCGAAAGGCGTTCAGAACTTTTCGAGAAGTCGAACCGTCAACACATGTGGTATGTCGCGCATTACTTATCAACCAAAACGCAGTTACATTTTTTTTGTTCCATTTATATCTTTCTAGTTAATAAGTTGTTGAAATAAACATTAATTTATTTGTGTTAATTCTGTGGAATTTCATTGAACTACCCTTATTATCATAATCGAAATAAGGGGATCGATCAGTTCGTGGCGTCGATTATTTAATCGTAATGGGAACTTACAACTCTCGTTGACGTGCTATCTCGCGATCGCGTCTCTCCGCGAACGGTCGAAACAAAATGATTCACTAAAAACTGTCCTGAATTCCTAAGAATTTATTTACCGAAAAACTGACAAAGTGTTTATTTAAAAAATGAGGTTGAAGGTAGTCCTTTTCTTTCATTTCATTCATTTTCATTTTCTTTCTTAAGTATGGCTAACACAATATCTAATCAATTAAAATTTTATATTTTCACGTGAAAAGTTTCTTTAGATAATTATTATCAACATGATGACTCACTCTTACGGATTAATACGTGTCTGTAGGGCAATCCGGTGGACTTGATCGGCTTTTTACTTCGAAAGTTGAGTAATCGGTGTCGCTTTCTTACGCATCTTTGAACTGTATAAATGTTTTAAAATTGTTTGATCCAGAATGTACCACACCGGACAATCAAGAAGGCAGGTGCCTTGACTACAGAAAATGTAAACCTCTGCAAGAAATATGGCAGATACAGTACCGTACAGCCACCGATTTTTATAGACGATCAGTGTGCAGATACCAGGGCAATGTTACGATCGTTTGCTGTCCGAACGATCCAAACAAAGAGAAGAGAGAAATTTTAATAAAAACTGTGTATAAGTATAAGGCTTTGCGACCACCATACTGTGGTTTTAGCAACGTCTCTCATACCAGGGTGGTCGATGGTAAACCAGCTGAACTTGGTACGTTTTATGTCTTTCTTTCCGATTAATAATAAGCCATTTACTGCAAAGAATGAACTTTAAAGGCATTAAACAGCACATCAATGTACATTTCAATTAGACTAAATAATAATGCTATGATTTTATCGGTAGTAACTTTACTTATTAACTTGAATTATTTCTTTCTTTTACTTCATGTTAGGAAGAGTATCTTTTTGCTTGAAATAAAAAATTGATATAGGAGTAATAATATGGATAGAGATCAAAAACTGTTAGGGCAGAAATTACACGTTTGAACTTTATAGTTCAGTATAGTTCAAATAGAAATTATATAGAATTATTTAATAATTTGTATTCCACTGGAATAAAAATTTAATTTCTGTCTTTATCAAATCTCTATTTCAGAGTATTTGTACGTATGTACTTATCGTCTGCTGTATGATCGAATATCGAATAGGTAATAATCGTTGTTACCCGTTATGTGAGAAAAAATTATGTATATTCACAACTATGACTATTGCATTTTAGGCGCTTGGCCATGGATCGCTGCATTAGGTTTTCGTAATCCCCGAAACCCAGACAAACCACTATGGAAGTGCGGAGGTTCCCTGATATCGGCTAGGCATGTTTTGACCGCAGCACATTGTGCACATATGGATGGAATAGAAAACATACACAATCATAATATTGTCATTCTTAGATTGGTGGAGGAGGTGCCATTTTCGAGTAAGTCCTCAAATATATATATATATATATATGCTATTGAGTATTACTGAAGTATCATATCCTGAAATTTCTTACTGTACACATATATTGTGTCATAAAGCGTGTATAATTCTTTCTCATACTTTTGGTCATTCGTTTCCTGCATTTTCATTTATTTTTTTATTTTTCAGGGTACGTATATCCCATTTGTACGAAAGAGCCCCTACGAAAGAGCAACTTCGTCGGCTATAACCCCCTTGTTGCTGGATGGGGAGCATTAAGATATAGTAAGTGATATCAATTTTATAATAAAATTAAATAGTTCCAGTCTTAAATATCTTTCTTATTTTCTTCGTAGGACGACCACGACGTAATGCATTAATGGAAGTACAAATGCCAGTGATTAAGAACGCCGAATGCAAAATAGCTTATTCCAAATTTCCTAATGCACCTGATATCACTGATGGTATAATATGCGCCGAACATGCTCAGGGTGGAGAGGATTCTTGTACGGTAATTAAGTTACAGAGTTACTACAAACTATACGGTATCTGAAGACACGTCGATTCGAATTAACATCAAATCGACGTCTTAAACATTAAAAATAATAGATAAACACAATTTAATAGTTTTGCCCACTTCTCACACCTCGTTATGGTATTTAATCTAATTTCCTTCTAATCTTAGTTTTGCTCAAAATACATATAACATGTACGTTATAAATTGGAGTATTTCAATACACAAATCAATAGAAGATTATTACTGTATATAAGTATAATTTCAATACAATTCGATCGATATATTTCAGTGTCTTTGATTAAAAATTTAACGATCCTTTCAGGCTGACCGCGGCGGACCACTGCTGATACAACATGAATTAACCTCGTATTTAATAGGTATTGTGTCTTATGCTTATAAGTGCGGCACAGCTGGGTATCCCAGCGTTTACACTAGGGTCACATCGTACCTTGACTTCATTCTCCAAGCGATGCAATAATATGATATTACTGTTCCATAAATATCATTGTGTAAAAAACGTAAAGTTGGATTTTCTTATTGTGGAGATAAGAAACAGCTCAAATTTACATTGTTTTGTACGTTACAAATTATAGGCTTAAAATGTACGAAATGTAACTTTGAAACGACACTAATTTTTTACGCACGATAAACCTCCACGACTTAGGTATGTAAAGATGATAAACGTGTATTAATTCTATTAATTTGGTAATAATAAACCAACTTTCTGAGAAGTTCTGTAAATTTCGTTTCTGTTGTATCAAGAGAATAATGGAATATTCCACTTAGATCGTATACTTCTTGTACGTACGTACAAAATTTTCCGGCTAATCTAAAACACTTCATAAGATAGAGAGCTTCTGGAAATTCGGACACAGAGAGTGCATAAAATACAAGATAAGTCTCGTGTCTTTCAAAATTATTTTTTATTCGCTAAAAACGTCCTGTGTACTCATGCAATCACATGCAACCTCGAAACTTCACTTATTTTTTATCACTTTCCAATTCAATACACAGTTTCAGCATTTTTGACTATATGTAAGAGAAATTTCCATTCAGCCAAAGGTGTACTTACAGATTATAGATTCCTATACGACTCTCAGTAAAAATTTATCCGCACTCCAGATAGTTAAAACTTCTGTCGACCGTATTGATCCATCTGCACTC
The DNA here is from genome assembly GCF_024542735.1 of Bombus huntii. Taxonomy (NCBI): domain Eukaryota; kingdom Metazoa; phylum Arthropoda; class Insecta; order Hymenoptera; family Apidae; genus Bombus; species Bombus huntii. Next base: position 12,853 of record NW_026099391.1, read on the forward strand.
TTCGTATGACGTCAATATCTGTTCAGTGCTGCTGCGCAGGTTTCTTTGTGTTACGTCAATTCGTTTGTGACCGTTGCGCGAGTAATGGCGCTTTGCAATGGTGATTTGCAGGAAAACAGTGCAGGATGCTGTGATTCGTTTCTTGTGGTCGGAGGTTATGTTTGATGCCTATATTTATCAAAGATTTAATGCACATTATGGAGAAAGTGTTTTGTCACGAAGTGTGTTTGAATGGGCACAAAAGTTCAAAGAAGATCGCACGAGTGTTATGAAAAAACAGCTGGACGCCCGTCCACATCCACGATGACAACATTGAACGTGCTCATGAACTTATGCTCTATGGAATAGACGAGTGACACTGGATAATGTGGCAAATCATTTGCAAATCAGCCACGGCTCTGCTTATGCAATAGTGCACGACAGATTTGGATTTTAAAAAGTTTGTGCGAGATGGATGCCGAAAAAGCTGATGAAAAGGTGAAGACGACGATGCATTCGTGGTTCGCAGCTCAGCCCAAAACATTTTTTAATGAGAAAATACAAAGGTCCTTCGGCAAATGGACAAAGTGTATACAGAAATCGAGTGATTATGTCAAAAAATGATGTATGTCTTTTTTGACAATTGCTTAAAATAAATTCTACACCGACAGAGCGGGTAACTTTTTACTCACCCTCGTAAGACACTTAAATTTCCAATCTATTATGATGAATAAAAGAGCTTATACTATTAAATCTAATTGTATTTTGTTGCATGAGAGTACACGTGTATGTGATGTACATTACCTTTATATCCCCTTGAACGCTTCAATATTGCGCATATATACTATATTTTGTACAGCTTCTATAAAATTTCGTATGTTTGTTTAGGCTGTTAATCTAGAGGCTGGAGTACAAAGAAGTGGCACAATGATGTGGGCTGATGACATTTATAATTATCAAGGAATCACCCCTACATTCGCTCAGGTATATATCGTTGACTATAACGTATTTAACATATATGATTGTTAGAATATTAATAATTAATTTTTAATTCTATCAGAATTTTAATGAAACTGTCCCTTGGGAAGGAAGAACTGATACCTTGATATCACGGTTTGTACATCCTATATATACGACAAATTTTAGAACATTATATAACGAAGAACCAGATCGTCGTGGCCATGTGATGTGAATAAAAGGACTTGAATTTGATGATATTTTTATAATGTTAGATAACATAACTAAGTATCTTCACAGTAAGATAGGATGACATGGTTTACATGATCTTAATGTTGTTCACTCGAGTGATGATATTATAAGGAAAAGCGTAATATCACAGGTAGGATGATTCATAATTTAGAACTACTAACTCATGTATGTATTAAAAATTAAAGAAATATATTAAATTTTATAGGATATTTATGTTTAGTAACCAGTAATTCAGAGATTGGTATTCATGGTTACTATAACGAGGCTGTAGAAACGCACCCTTTCTTCTTTGCAAATGGTCCTGTATTTATGTCTAAGCCGAAACTGGAACCTCTGAATAATTTAGATTTATTCTTGTTATTTTCTAAAATACTTATCTACAGTATACCATAAGGAATGATACCGTATCGCACCTAATCAAGTGCCTTAAGAAACATCAACAGGATATCACAGTAAGTAATCCCTTATCGACAGAAGTGTAAGTAAAAGTTATGTGTCATTGTTATACACAATTATGTGTTAGTGTTATACACAGTTATTTATCATTTTCTATTAATTCAGTTGTAGCCACTACAATATCTATGACACTGGTAGTAATTATAAGAACAATAATGATGTTCTATAAGAGGAAATGATGATTAGGAACAAAAACTTACAGGTAAGTCAAAGTATATGTTATTTGCCATTTGAAAAGAAAGTTACTAACTTGGAATTTTTTGATAAATAATAATTGTGCAAAATATATTGGATTTCAAATTTGTCAAAAATTGAAATTTAAGAAGCATTGTAATAATATAACATTAATATTTTGATTTTTCAGGAGATATCATGCGGTGGATGGATAATATGTAAAAAATATTAAGCAGTATATGAATTTTCATATTGCGTAGAGATAACAAAATGAATTTTAAAAAATGTCGACACGGTAATAAGAAATAGCATCGTGACAAAGAATATATAAAGACAGTTTCATTTTTTATAAATAAAAATTTGTTGTTCCAGATTTTGAAATACAGTGAAACGTTTAATTAGTATCTTAATATCTTTAAATAATTATTATTTTAGAATCAATTGTAATTGTATCATACGTACTTTTGAATTCGTGCAAGAACATATGTAATTTTGAAGTAGTTATTATTAGGAAACTGTTAGACGCGAACAGTATGCGAAAAGTTAGTATGCAGTGTAATAATTATCAATCAAAACACAAGAATTAAATTCTTGAGGAAAAAATTTCCGGAATTTCTTATTTACATGATTATAAAGAAATCCATAATAAAAAGGAGCTGCTTTCTAATACTTCTCTTCCTTGTAATGCCTACGTTAACAATAACGAGGTTCGACTTTTTGTTTTTAGAGGGATACTGGAAAATTTGAAAGTACAGTACCATTGGGAAGAAAATCACGATATTGAAAACGATATTTGCAAGTAAATTTCCAAAAAATCTGTTTTCAAATTTTCGCTTTCTATTTCACATTAAAAGAAAGGGAGGGCTGCCTTCTTTTTCTGCAAGACAAAACAAACATTCTGAATCTCGTATCAATGAATGATGTCAATAAGTTATTTTTCTTTTCAGATTGAACAATATTCCAGATTTATTCATAATTTCATACTACGCGAAGAATAGACTTTCATAGGTATATAAAGGAAATATTAAGTATAGGAAAACTCTTTTTCGTTGTAGGTGACATATGCTTCACGGTTGAACACATGTATTTTTGAACACATATAAATGAAAAAGTACTCTTATGGAGAAAAAGAATTGATACCTTCGATTGACATTAGATAATGTATATAAACTTATGAACAATCACTATCACTATCAGTTTGTATTTTAGGTGCACACGCAGATTTGTTGGAGTTCTTATAAAATGTACTTCCTGTACGAACGTTTTATTCTTCCAAATTTTACGATACTATGTCTCATATGATAACTATATGGATTAAACGTAATATAAATGATCCGAAAATAGACTCGAACGACATTAATTGTCTTTCTATTTATACCAATATCGAAAATACAAGTAAAGCTGGAGCAATAGTATGCAAGAATGGACTATTTATTATTTTAAACCAAATCATAGCATATTCAGAATGCACAGTATTATCATGAAATGTAAATGAATCAGTTGTAAACGAACGATTTTACTGTAAAATCGTTGCCGCCTTTTTTTCATCTGAAATATAGCAGCAATGAGTACATTCTTTTAATATATAATAAAACGAGATATCTTTATAAAGTTACATATGTCATCACTGGTAACTGTTATCTCGTATGACGCCAAATATACCGTTAGTATGGAATGATATTTTTATGAAGATATACTTTAATGATAGATTTTATGAATGAAACGTTATATAAGAAAAATTATCTCTTGTTATTCTATGAAGTGTAGTAGCTAATGAAGATTAATTTTACGAAGTATTAGAGCAAAAGAGAATTAAAAAATTAAAAAGATCTAAATAAGATTGTTCGTGTGGCTTAATTATCTCAATTCTGGTACACCACTTGTTACATTCTAACTAATTAGCGCTAAACAATAACTTGCAAATATTAAAGATATTAACACCTAAAGGTTTTCAGGAAATTTTATAATATTTGATTATTGTATATCTAGTCATTGATTGATAAAATTTCTTGTATAAGCATAGATCGAGGTTGACGTCATACGCAGATTGCATATCATTGACAGGTATCGTTTTAATTTATTTTATGGCTAGAATCGTTTGAATATTATACGAATAATTATTTCCATTCGAACGATTAATAAATCACGTACCTATAAAAGATATATTACGAAAAAGAGGTGACGAAACAAAAAAATATTGGAAATTCCGTTGTCATTAGATCAATTACTTTTGCAATGATTTTTATTTCCATGTAATTACATATGAAATGGGTAATTCATTAACATCTCCTCGAATCGAATATAATTCGTTACACTTCACAACGATTCAAATAATGGACGGGAAATATATAATAACTTTCCTGTCCTTGCGTTAAAATAGTACTGTACAAATCAGATGATACAACCTAACCCCAACCTAACCCCAAAAAACCCAATTACATCCACATTGCATGACAGCACACTTGCAATGGATTTTTGTGATTTCAATGTCACAGACAATGACACAACTAATCAGAACACGTTCGAGGCTATAGACATTGAAATTACCGCGTGTTTAATACGTTTAAAGCATAAATCTAAATTTCACGCGATTATTTCTTTGTACATTGTGAAACTCTTAAATTATCTTAATCGAATAAATAATCCTAATGTAATAAAACATCTTGAAATAGACCTAGATATCTGAAACAGAAACTCGAAGGATAAGAAATCCTAAAAGGTACTAATCCTAAAATAACAAACTCCTAAATAATAAACAAGTGATAAAACCTGTTATAAATAATAAACCTTACCTGGAATAATCAAATCCTAACTAATCGAAAATAAAATAAGGCAAGCAATTCTTAATCTTTCAAGTAATTTTTCCGAAAACACAGAAAGATAGAGAAATTAAAAAGACGCAGCACAAATTGCAGCACAATGAAAGTTTCGGAGCGATGAATACGATCGTATTAAACTAAATAATTTTCAAAAGTGAAATTACACTGAAACGTATATCGATGATATTTGTCATTTCTACGATCTGTTTCGCTTGGTCGTGCTTCTTTTCTGATGTAAATTCAATTTATAATACGAACTAAGTTTCCTTTATTATTATTAGTCCTGCGTCTTTTTAATTCGTCACTTCTTTTATTTCAGAACAATGACGGGCTCCAAGATGCTGTTCGGATGTTTGGCGTTAATTGCTTTTCTGCATCCATTAGTTCACGTTTGTACTTCGAGTAGTACAGCTCAAGGTTTGTACTTCGAGTTGTCTTTTTCCATGCACTTCAAATTCCAATACGATCTGGTCACGTGGCCTTCGTACAATTTCGAAATTTTACCTGTTTGGTAATCGTCAATGAAAAAAGAAGTTATGCGTGACCTCAACACATTGAAACAATTTTTATGATTTTTTATTTGCCGGTTGGTCAGCAAGTTAATGGAAAAATTTCACTTAACTATTCGCGTTAATCTCTTCGGTTTAACTTTTGGGAAATGCTTCGTTAGCTTCGGGAATATTCCAACGATTCGTTTTACGTACAAAATAAGCATGATAAATATTACATCACGGTAATGTAATATCGGAATATATTAAAGGTGTAATTTTGTTCGATTAATTATAATTTATTAATAATGGATTGAAAATACAGATATTAGTTAGACAGAGAAACGATGTTTGATTAACAGGAAAACTAAATGCAACGCTCGTATTTACAACAAATAACTTGACAACTATTTGGTAACTCTCTCTCTCTCTCTCTCTCTCTCTCTCTCTCTCTCTCTCTCACTAGCAACTCTAACACTCGACAACACTCGCAACTCAATTCTAACGACTCTATGCTTCGACGTCTCGATCAACTCTGATTCTCGCAACACGCACACTTTTCGATTCGCCTTGAATAGCGAAACCGTCCTTCTTCTAACGTTGTCTATTGTTTCCCTCATACCTATGTAAGAACTACCAACTACGTGCCTTTAGTCACGTAGGCACTCTTAAATGTAAACGAACCACAGAAACACGACGTACACGGTTTTTCTATTTTCAGCCGATCTCCAATCAAAGCTATTCTACGATATTACAATCGGCCTTTCCTGACAATCACATCTGCCCTCAGATGTGCTCATCATCGCCGCTCGCACTTACATCACTATCGTCAGCATTCCACCATTTCATGTGATCGGCTGCCGTGGAAGTTGTACGTGGCCCTTCGTGCTCCCCCTCTCGCTGCACTATGCATCGGTCATTTCGCAGGACTTTTATCACCCGATACGGTCCAAGAAACTTCGGATGCAGCTTTAGCCCGGGACCCCTCTGCATCCTCTCGATTGCCACTAGATCTCCCGTCCTGTATGCTGTCGCCTTCTTGCGTCTCCTGTTATACGCCCGCTTGTTTCGGATTTGGATCTCCTCAATCCGTCTCTTTGCGTCCGCACGCAGCTGATCTCGTTCCTCTTGGAACACCGCGGCCTGTTCGTCCTCGATGCTACTGCTCCTCTTTCGCTCTTCCTCTATCTTCCTCTCCGTTGTTTGTTTACCCATTTCACTCTTGTCAGGGGCTTTGATCGTCGTGGCAGCATCGTGACATTTTCGTAGGCTCGGTTCGTACATGGAAGACGTTAACAACTTACCATCTACCGAGACTATGATCTCTTCTTTTTCGAAGGTCTTCACGTTCATCGTGTCCTCGACAATCCCATCGTCGTCCTCGTCATCCACATCCTCTGTATATCGATATTATTGGAGGGATTCCGCACGTGCGACTTCCCTTGTCTTTTCGTTCGCCTTGCATTCACTCTCTTCGAGTCTATCCGAAAACTTGAAACAACCCTCACATCCGCAACGCTATCCTTCTCAGTAAATTCGCAAATATCATCAACAACATCCTGTTGCTGTTGTTTAGCCAGATTCTTCCTCCTCGTGATGTTCGCTAAGTCCTCCTGCTGGCCGCAAGAATCCGACGAGGACACCATCTCGTGGTCCACTTTACCAATCACCACGTGTCTTGCCACTATTCTCCGTTCCTCCGACACTTGCTGCACAGCTGCCCGATACTTCTTCAAAACTTCTGCTAACTCTTCTTTATTTTCTTCCAATTGCGACAGTAGCTCAGTTCGTTCGCGACTAGCTACATTAACACGATCTTCTGCTTCGGAACGTTGCCGCAGTACTTCCTGCAACGAAGCCTGCGTCTCATTCGGTTCTTGCTCCAGTGCCTGTTTCGCTTTAACTGCAACTGCTCTAGCGCATTCTGCATCTTCTAACTGGTTCTTCAGCTGTCGTAAAGCTGCTTTACCCGTCGAGTCACCTTTCGATCTCTCCAGCATCGTTTGAGCGTCTCTTAGCAATGCTTTGGTTCTCTTCAAATCTCTTTTTAGCCTATGTTGCATGTCCTTAACGTGTGACAAATCTATCTCACTCGCCTGTGTCTCTACATCTATCTTGAGGACTTCCGGACACTCATCGGGATTTTCGTCCTTTATTCTACTAATAAAAGATTCTCCCCTTTTATACTTATTTCAACAGTGTCCAAAAAGTCTGCGCCAATAATAAGCGAATGTTGCATCACTGTGTCTGGAACTACGTGTATGGTTATACAGTACGACTCATTGTCTATAATAATGTTCGTGGAAAATTTCCCGAGCGTAAAATTCCTTCCGGAACCGACACCGCCAAATCCAACGATTTCCCGACTTAATCTGGGCGCTCCGATTTTCACATGCTGATCTGCTCGCATTAGAGTCAGCTCACTACCGGTGTCTATCAACGCGCTCAATTTGAAATTTTCCATCTTAACATCCTTACCACGCCTTGTTTGTAACGACCGAAACACGCTGTAAACTTTTTTTGAGGGCTCACCCAAATTGTCGCAACTTGATGCGATGTGTCCGTACTCCCTACATTTGAAGCAATTGTAGCATCGCGTCTTCCTCGCATCTCCAGATCGACCGGGTTCCTTGTTCCTCTCGGTTTCGGACAGCTTCGCCACCGGCTTTACCCTGTTACTCTTCGGCTCCTCAAATTTCGTCCTCATCTCCATATCTCTTTTTATCGCTTCGTAGCGCCTGAAACGCTCTTTTAATTGCTCGATATTCCTGGCTCCGTATAGCACAGTCTTGTTCGCGACCTCGTCGGGAATGCCTTGAATAATGTAGTCTATCAAGGATTGCGTATCAACCCTTCCTTGTTTTGCAATCCCGCACATGTGATACATATATTGTTGCAGACTCTCATCTGCTTTCTTCTTTCTATGGGATAACTCGCCATGTATCTGTTGGTCGCTTACTACATTTTCAAACTCATTCCTCAACGCCTTTTTTAGCTTTGCCCAGGACTTCGCGCATCGTTTTTGTCGTACGAAGGCCTGAGCGGAGCCTGCGAGTAATTTCTTAGCATAGGCCACCATGTGGGCGTCTGACCAACCCCACACTTCTGCCATTTCCTCGAAGTCTTCCACCCACTGATTTACCCTCAGCAGATCATCCCCGCTGAATTTCTCTAATGAGTCTTCCACGTCTTTAAGACTCAACATCGAACCGACGCATACCTTCTGCTGCTACTCATCGCGGTCCTGATACACCGCTCGCGTGCCTCTCCTGTATTCTCGCGCGCCTTGTTTATCGTCCTCGCCTTCACTTTCGTCGGAGCTCTCTTCTTCCGACGATACATCGTCTCCTTCTAGGGCCGCCTGTAGCCGCGCGCGTAGTTCGGATTTTCTTCCCGTTACCTTCAACCCCAAGCTAACGAGACGCGCTCTCAGCTCTTTCGTCCTCAGCTTCTCGAGGTCTTCCTCTCCCTCTTGACTGCGTTCGGCTCTCTGCTTGCTTCTTAGATCTCGCTGGTTTGTTGGTTCTTCGCCACGCTTCGAATCCTTAGGAGTAGATCGACCAGGTTTGCACGCTCTGTTCAACCTGGCAACCAGCACTGATCTCGCACCGGATATAGGCAGATTCATCTGTGCGAGCTTACTCCTCAGCTCCTCCAGCGTCAAATCCTCTTCACCCGACAATCGTTCGTCTTCAACGTTTGCCATTTTATTCTATTCTTTTCTACTCCCGCAGAAATAGCTCCGTTAAATCGTATCGTTTCTCTGTCTTATTCAATCCCGGACGAGCCCCCACTTGTAATATCGGAATATATTAATAATGGATTGAAAATACAGATATTAGTTAGACAGAGAAACGATGTTTGATTAACAGGAAAACTAAATGCAACGCTCGTATTTACAACAAATAACTTGACAACTATTTGGTAACTCTCTCTCTCTCTCTCTCTCTCTCTCTCTCTCTCTCACTAGCAACTCTAACACTCGACAACACTCGCAACTCAATTCTAACGACTCTATGCTTCGACGTCTCGATCAACTCTGATTCTCGCAACACGCACACTTTTCGATTCGCCTTGGATAGCGAAACCGTCCTTCTTCTAACGCGTTTTTAATACGCGATGGCGCTATCACTTTCTAAAAGCGTCGTCTTTACATTTCCGATGGCCACGGGCACATCCGACTGCCAGATATACAATGTGTTATAAGAGTATCATTACCATACTTTTCATGAAAAGAGCAATTTTTCTTGATAACTATACTCTGTAACATAGATTGAAGTCGCTGATTTGATCCCTCTGATATCGTTGTCTTATGAGAGTCTCGTCTGGTCTTGATTGGTTCTGTTGACTCTTATCGTTGTGAAAAATCGATTCGTTGTGTACCTTTTTTGTATAGAGAATTATTTTGTGGTAGAATATAATGTTGTAATATTTGTGGTCTTTACTTTACTAATTTTGTCACTGAGCCGCTCTTTGGTTAGTTGAGCGATTCATATTCCGCATATATTCCGTACTTGCTTCGCTTGGTACTTTTATAATTTTCGCAGTTACAATAAAAAATTTAATTCTTAACAGATTAAAGATTTAACCTCTTGCTTTATAGTGTACAATAATTTTTTTTTTTTTTTTTTTTTGTATAGGTTATGTGATCCATAGTTTGAGTGAGTAGTACATATATATATATATATATATATATATATCCCCATATATATATATATTTAAGATTAATATTTTATCAGTTTCTGTTCGTAACAACATCGAAGTAGTCAATAAGTTTGAAGAGTATAATTAAGGAAGTTATGAAGCAAGAGGTTAAGAACAAATTCTGAAAGAGGTTATGTACAACTCAGTAGTACTGCTTTACATTACTTTGCGAATTACTTTTCAAGCATAAAAATAGTTTAACAGCCACTTATAGTTACTTCCTTACCATTACATTCATTAAATTCGTTTGATTTTGTAAACAAAATAACCACGCTGACCAGTCTCTTATTTAAAATAGAATTATTTTGTCATATATCCAACAGTTTACTTTCTCTTCGCTTTGTCTCGTATTACGACTTTATAACGGTGTTTCTTTAAACTTTAAACGATCGTAATAAATGTATTTACGGACGATGACTGATATCTGGTCTGTCTTAAAGTTGCAACTAATTAGTACCCCGTTACTTTGGACGTTATGAAATGTTGTATAACCAAAGACTTATCTTCTCTTTTGGTAGTTGCATAAGAGAAGACTGAGCCGTTGAAACGCTCGAATAGATTAGCTGATTCGCTTAACGTATTTTTACTTCCGACGAGCTAAACACAAGAGCAGAAAGCACATAAGGAATAATACAGAAACGTCAAACGTATACAGAAATATATTTCGTAAAAGCATTAGTACGTAACATGTCTTTATAATTCTATTTATGTATAGTAAAATGGCTTGTATCCATTTTCATGAATTATAACTGACATTTCAAAGCATTCATGTAGATATGTAACTCTCGTTAATTAATAATTTAACAATGCGTCATGAAACGTATCATTTTCGTTTCTTCCTTTGTTTCGTTATACACAGGAACGAATTTGTAAATAAAGATGTATAATCAACGATAACATATGACAGCGAGTATAATAACTGTCAGCAAAGGAAGAGGTCGGTAAAATGATTGTGGTTGATTTCAGTGTATCGGTAAATAAGCTTTGACAGACGTTGCCGGGGGACTCGGTGTCGGTGAAACCGCGTCGATGAAATGATTGTCAGTAATTTAAAGATAACCCAATTTATTGATCTGTCTCCCCTTCATGGCGTTGTACGTCTCTCTATAAAACATATTCTACCTCGGAGGGCTGAAAAATTTAACTTGGTCTCACTGGACTGGACTGTAAGTAAGAAAATTGAAATGCAAAATCCACGTGTGAGCGCAACGGTTTAGATGGAAAGTTCGATAGGACAATTATGTATATTAGCCTGAAAGAAAGCTCGTGGCTTCGCACGCAACACGTAATTTCCCTCTCTGAAATAATCCTATTACAACGATACGATTTAAAATTTTCCTTAACAGACCTCGCAATGTAATTCTTCATCTACAATTTTTTATTCGGCCTGAAACAAGAGACTTTCGAAGCCTTATAGAGTCTCGCGAATCTAAAAGTCAGGTTTCAACGTATTTTCGCGTCTTATTCTATAATACTGAAGACATTAAAGGTGTTAACGATTATTGTCTCACTATGTACGTACATCAAACGAGTACTTACGTAAGAGACGAATGGAAATGGAAACAGCCGAGAATAATTGAAGATAATTTGAATACGTTCCAGGCTATAATACAATTTCTCGTGAACCGTAATTGATTCGCAGAAGGGAATTGCTGCTTCTCACGACTAGCAAAGTGTTTCGCAAAAAAAGAAAAAAAAGAAAAATGGTATCGGAAGGATAGAAAAAAAGCGGTGGCCTACATCAAGCAATCTTCATGCCGATAATGCATTTATTATTCAGTTCGTTCATTTTCTATCGCGTAACAGACACTGGGATAACTGACAGAACGAGCGTATAAATCTTGCATCTCTCAACCTGACTTCTCCCAATTCGCATACTTCCATCCTTCGTATAAGTGACAATGAATCAGAAGAGTTTCATAGCAATATTGAACAACATACAGTCAACTACAACACCATTAGATACATCCACCATACAGTCAACTACAACACCATTAGATAACAGCAATACAATAGATTATAATTTTCTACGTGTCATTGATTCATCATCATCATTTTCCATTTTTTTAGCATATGTAAAAACGTATCTGACGTAATCTTACCTCGCTCTTTGAGTAAAAAAATCCATTCAAATGAAACAAAGGGAAAAGAAATAAGAAAACAAACACTCACATATGAATCTTCATTACATAACTGTATGTACTCCTCGAGGTATAATTACTCAGACACGTTACAGCGTACCTTTTTCGTTCCCTGATGGCTGATGTTGATCGTTGACGTTTATAGTGAAAGAATTTCGTCAACGGCGCCATCTGGATCCTTGTTGAAAAATTAAAATAGCCGCAACAGCACCATTAAGCTCATCACCCAGAGTAGCTCTTGTTGCTGAGTCGTGGAGGAATTCTTATCATCAACGACATAAACTATACCAGTTCTGGTAACGTTCTTCAGGTGATCCAGACATTCGAAATCACAACATTCTTTTCCAAGGCGAAATTTTCTGCATGGCTGTAGTAAAAAGAAATCGATCAATTGTACAGATCAATCGTCACTCGACTGCTCGAGAATTCAGATCATCCAGAGAATAGAATAGAGACGTGGAAAAATGTAGTGCGATCATCGCAGTGGGAGGAAATAGGGGGATAGGGACCAAATGAATGAACGAGATGTTAAGGACAACTGACGATAAGTTCTTCTTTTGTCGGGAATTGCATGTTTGTGAATGGTTTGTGGGTGGTTAGGTGGAGAGAATTGAAGAGTTTGGAGGTGACTGGAAGAGTGTTTTGGGCAAGGTAGATTGCAGAATGGTTGCGGTAGCATTGTGTTAATTATGGGTTTGTACATGTAATCTTTGTATGTATCACTACATACAACCTAACGTATATTTTTAATAATACATCAGAGTTTTAGTTATTTCATAGCTATGAATTTTATACTCTATAATCTTGACGTTTTATTTCACAGAAGCGTTTGAATATCCATAAAAATTAAATGAACCAATGTATTCATTATCTTATAGAGAAGATATATTATTTTTAATTATGTTCCAATTATTTATCATGATCCTGATTTCCTTATTCTGAAAATTTGAAAGGAAGTTTTGTAGTTTGATACTTTCAGCGACAAAGGGTCAATATTGCTTTAGTATATTTCGTCACATATACATGTATATCTATATGTCGGAGATGAAAGGACACCGGAACCTTTGGATAGCCCCGCAACATTGCAATCTAAAGTCTACTATAACTGTAACTAAACTATTGTAGTTATTCAATCCGATTGTAATTGTTCGAGATTAGTGACGGTGAGCTTTGGCTCGAGGTGACAGTCTGTCGCCCAACGTAGCCGCGGTCAAGGGATGAACGCTTTGCCTAACAAAGGTATGGAGTAATTCTATAGCTCTCCTTAAAAGAAATATTCGTGGCGACACGCGACAGTAAACATTCCCACGGTTTCTGTCCCGTGGCTCGCCACACGCAGACCCTATTCTTCGAGTAAGATGATTGCCAGATGTCGATGCGTCTCCGCAGTACATGTTCGGCTAGCCCGAGGGCCCGTTATAAATCTTAAGGTTTAGTTAACTAAAGTCCTTCAAACAGACAAACAGTCTTTGTCCCAACTACGGGAAGATAGGGGAGACATATTTTTCAACGAGCGACGTCTCCCACTAGCAACTTTCCCTCGAGGGCGGCTACCATCTTTTTCTAACCACCGATATGGAGATTGACCAATTAGCAGCAACGTCAATTTCCCTTACTTCCTAAACGAAGGCTTTCCTCGACGAATCCGATGATCTCGTGTCCTTAGACACACCCCATTATAGTTTTCCTCTGTGGCATCATCGGGACGGGACGGGCATTCTTTTACGCGCTCCCGTCGACCAAAGAGTAACGTCTTTACGCTCAGCAATTATTTTTACGAATCAGACTTAGATTCAGCGAGAACGCCCATCTGTCATCCCGTTGGCCGCGGATTCGTTATCGAACCGGAGACCATTGTCACTAGTGTCGCGGACGTCTCACCGCCGTGGTAGATTGTCAAACCTGTGTTATTCATACCTGTGTCAATAAATCGTATCTTCGTTACACCGCAACGATGGCTACCTTCAATGAAGACTCCTCAAACACCGACAACCCTATCCCCAATGTCATTCCGACATATATATCCACCGAAAATGCGCTCTTGTAGACAAACGCTCGATTCGCGTCATAGCTTTTAAAGCTTGTCGCATCTCAATCCGTTGGAAAAAGTTTTTCCTGTAGCATATTTTATTTTTACGAACCAACAAGGTCTTTGTTTATTTCCTTCTGCTTTTGCTCCAATTTCCCCATTGTTTTTTCAAGGATAGTATTTCAGAGCCACTAGTCAAGTTTATTGTAACAATAAACGTACGTTTCGGAAACATTTTGTGCTGTGAAACAGAATACACTAAAGTTTGAAGGTCACATCGATTTTCGAAAGTTTATAAATGGAGGTGTATGACAGTATCACCAGCTGTTGCTGTCCAAGTAACTCCAACATCGAAATACTACAACGATTCCAATCGAAAACGCTAAGAGCCTTAATAGACGCACCTTGGTATGTTACCAACGAAACCATCCATCGCGACCTCAAGATACCTACAGTCAAAGAGGAAATAGCAAAATATAGCGACAGATATAGCAAAAGAGTCAACAAACACCGAAACCCCCTAATCACTGGACTACTCGATACGACGGACCAGATTCGATTTCTTTTTACTACAGACATGCAAAAAATTTCGTCTTGTCTTACTTCCTCAACAACTTTTAGATCTGATAGAAAAAAGAAACATACGAAGTAATAAGTAATGCTTACTAATAAATTCAACAAATACAGAGGAAGATGGCTAAATCGATAAATTAACGAGACTAAAAATTAATTACATCATGGATCTCTCGCTTTTAATTTTAAGCTGTAAATTACCGATATCGGTGACTGCCATATTCTCTTGAGTTTCCAAATCGTAAAGAATCTTTCCCCAGGGATTGGTCAACTGTGTATGTCCCCATGCGACGTAACTTGCTTAAGGAACACGAGCCGGTGATATGCAGGCAACGTATAATTGATTATCATTCGCTCTGAAACGCTGAAGTAATGACCAGTGCAGTGGTCCAGTGGTCATATTGAATGCCGCTGGATATATCAGCATTTGGCAACCTAACCCAGAGAAGCAGGAAATATGAAGCCACCGAATACCAATTAACTTCGTAGTTGCACGGTTCACATTCCATCATTTCTGAATATGCGAGGACAGTCCTCTTATTGTGCTTTTAATTCTTTTATTTGTTTCATTTTCAGCAAATATACTGGTTTTTTTAAATTAAGCTTCTTTTTATACAGAGTTACAGATTATATTAATTTTATATAGAATATATTTAAGAAAGATATTTAATTTTTTGCTAGTTAAGTATTGATCGATTAAGTTACTGTACCTTTGTTCCGATAAATGCGTGCCATTTCCTCGAATCTAATATCATAGCAAATGCCAATACCTATTTTGCAGCCCTTCACATCGAACGTCGTTAGGGAGTTACCAGGACTGAGTGAATCACTCTCTCGAAAAGTAATCTTATTAGGAATGTCGATGTCGAATAGATGTACCTAATAACATAAAAATGTGGTCGCTAATTCTATTGCTGCAACTTTTGTAATTTAATATCAAAGTTACCAACTCCTAAACTTTAATTATTTTTTATTTAATAACTGACAGCGTTTTTATCACTTTCTTTTGTTAAAAAATCTTATCATTTAATAATGTTTAAAAAGGAGAAAAAATAAGTATAATAATATTTTAAGTATGTGAAAAATTTATACAACAACAAACACATTACAACAAAAATGGGCGTTTCCCGTATCATAACGTATTTTATAAACCGTAAATTATAGAATTGGTTATAGTATACGTATGTACATATGTATATTCCTAAATTATTCCTAGATAGAGTCACTTTCTTCACCCCAATATTTTCAAATTCAAAGCCATAAAGGAATATATTACTTACCTTTCGGTGTTTTGCTATCAAAGTTCCATCGGGACCCCAAATAGTACAGGTATTGTACAATTTAGCGCCCTCTATTTCAGGCATCGTACCACCAACTACATAGATGTTGTTTTCTTTAGCTGCGTTCGATGAAGCAACGCTCGTTTCACCATCAGGAATACTCTCGGCGTATTTTGGAAAGTACTCTGCATTGCAATATTTCAATTAATGAAGAATAACTGTCTTTTGTTCCAACCATAAATTAAATTGAAATGTTTGTCAGTTTTTTATTTTTTAAATTATTAAAATAACTAAGTTTTATATTTCGACTTAATTAAATATGCAATTACTTAGCTAATAGTATATATAATAAATTGTTTCTACAGGTTCAAAATGAAAAATGAATATTTAGAAATATTTAATTACGACAATGCTATTTGTGTTAGCATCAGTGGCTTGTTACTCAACGACTTTGCTAGTACTTTTTGAAACATAAAGTTAGTTTTCAATTAACACTTATACTAGAGGCGGAATTATAAATGCAAAATAATTGATAATACTAATTTATAAGTACCTAATTATTAGTATCTTAAAAAATATATTTATACAAAAATCACGATAATCATGAAAATGGGGAAATCCTATATTCTCGAATCAATTCACAATTTATTTTGTATATTAATTAGATTCCGCGCTCATCAGTACGTACTCACTGGCGACATCGAGAAAATGTATCGGCAATTCCTCGTACGACCAGAGGATCGGAAATATCAAAGGATATTATGGCGCAGCGCGAGTGGAGAAACAGAAACATATGAGCTTAACACCGTAATACTCTTATCATAGAAATAGAAGCAGTCCTCAATTCATATAGATATACATGTATATGTGACGAAATATACTAAAGCAATATTGACCCTTTGTCGCTGAAAGTATCAAACTACAAAACTTCCTTTCAAATTTTCAGAATAAGGAAATCAGGATCATGATAAATAATTGGAACATAATTAAAAATAATATATCTTCTCTATAAGATAATGAATACATTGGTTCATTTAATTTTTATGGATATTCAAACGCTTCTGTGAAATAAAACGTCAAGATTATAGAGTATAAAATTCATAGCTATGAAATAACTAAAACTCTGATGTATTATTAAAAATATACGTTAGGTTGTATGTAGTGATACATACAAAGATTACATGTACAAACCCATAATTAACACAATGCTACCGCAACCATTCTGCAATCTACCTTGCCCAAAACACTCTTCCAGTCACCTCCAAACTCTTCAATTCTCTCCACCTAACCACCCACAAACCATTCACAAACATGCAATTCCCGACAAAAGAAGAACTTATCGTCAGTTGTCCTTAACATCTCGTTCATTCATTTGGTCCCTATCCCCCTATTTCCTCCCACTGCGATGATCGCACTACATTTTTCCACGTCTCTATTCTATTCTCTGGATGACCTGAATTCTCGAGCAGTCGAGTGACGATTGATCTGTACAATTGATCGATTTCTTTTTACTACAGCCATGCAGAAAATTTCGCCTTGGAAAAGAATGTTGTGATTTCGAATGTCTGGATCACCTGAAGAACGTTACCGGAACTGGTAAAGTTTATGTCGTTGATGATAATAATTCCTCCACGACTCAGCAACAAAAGCTACTCTGGGTGATGAGCTTAATGGTGCTGTTGCGGCTAGTTTAATTTTTCAACAGGGATCCAGATGGCGCCGTTGACGAAATTCTTTCACTATAAACGTCAACGATCAACATCAGCCATCAGGGAACGAAGAAGGTACGCTGTAACGTGTCTGAGTAATTATACCTCGAGGAGTACATACAGTTATGTAATGAAGATTCGTATGTGAGTGTTTGTTTTCTTATTTCTTTTCCCTTTGTTTCATTTGAATGGATTTTTGTACTCAAAGAGCGAGGTAAGATTACGTCAGATACGTTTTTACATATGCTAAAAAAATGGAAAATGATGATGATGAATCAATGACACGTAGAAAATAATAATCTATTGTATTGCTGTTATCTAATGGTGTTGTAGTTGACTGTATGGTGGATGTATCTAATGGTGCTGTAGTTGACTGTATGTTGTTCAATATTGCTATGAAGCTCTTCTGATTTATTGTCACTTATACGAAGGATGGAAGTATACGAAATTGATAAAATTATTAATAATATTTACGAAGAGAAAGTAAACTGTTGGATATATGACAAAATAATTCTATTTTAAATAAGAGGCTGGTCAGCGTGGTTATTTAGTTTACAAAATCAAACGAATTTAATGAATGTAATGGTAAGGAAGTAACTATAAGTGGCTGTTAAACTATTTTTATGCTTGAAAAGTAATTCGCAAAGTAATGTAAAGCAGTACTACTGAGTTGTACATAACCTCTTTCAGAATTTGTTCTTAACCTCTTGCTTCATAGCTTCCTTAATTATACTCCTCAAACTTATTGACTACTTCGATGTTGTTACGAACAGAAACTGATAAAATATTAATCTTAAATATAGATTGAAATGAAAGCTTGTCACGTAAATGTGTGTGTGTGTGTGTGTGTGTGTGTGTGTGTGTGTGTGTGTGTGTGTGTGTGTGTGTGTGTGTGTGTGTGTGTGTGTGTGTGTGTGTGTGTGTGTGTGTGTGTGTGTGTGTGTGTGTGTGTGTGTGTGTGTGTGTACTGCTTACTCAAACTATGGATCACATAACCTATACAAAAAAAAAAAAAAAAAAAAATTATTGTACACTATAAAGCAAGAGGTTAAATCTTTAATCTGTTAAGAATTAAATTTTTTATTGTAACTGCGAAAATTATAAAAGTACCAAGCGAAGCAAGTACGGAATATAGGGATATAGGAAGCGATGGGGAACAGCAAGTAACTCCAACATCGAAATACTACAACGATTCCAATCGAAAACGCTAAGAGCCTTAATAGACGCACCTTGGTATGTTACCAACGAAACCATCCATCGCGACCTCAAGATACCTACAGTCAAAGAGGAAATAGCAAAATATAGCGACAGATATAGCAAAAGAGTCAAGAAACACCGAAACCCCCTAATCACTGGACTACTCGATACGACGGACCAGATTCGCAGGCTGAAGAGGCACTACCCGCTAGACCTAAACGTTAGATTCATTTAATTATCCAAATTAAGCTAATGCACTTACTTATAATACTTATAAATTATACCTATCTATAATAAGTATTAACTTATTGTAAATAAACAGCCATGTCACTGCGCCACGCCAGAAAAATTACTGAAAATTCTCAACGCGAGAATTGATTGTAATTCCAACAAATAAATAAAAAAAAAAAAAAGCTGTTGCTGTCCCCAAGCGCCAAAATACGTTCTGACTACTATTTTATGTATCTCACAGAAGTATGTCTTCATTCATCATCTCCCATGCCATCCACCAACGTGTTCTTAACATGTTATCTCCTAGTAAAATATTGATATTGAGTCAGATATCCAACTGAATAATCTTTTCGGTGTCTACTATAAGACATTTAAAACCAAGGCTCGTACACACGTGTGCTTATACGTCAGATGTAATACTTAACACGAAACCTGCTTATATTAATATTAAATTTATGCATAGTAGGATGTTCGACCTTTGTAAAAATGAAATTATAATACATACAGTTTCACCGTGGAAAAGTGAATCTTTCTAGCATGTCCACGCAAATGCAGCGGAGGGGAGGACTGTGCATGCACCAAACAACTTTACGTTCGTAATTTTTCACACAAATGTACAACTGTAGGGAAATAATTATCTCTGATTTTTCGGATGTTAGGAATCGACAATATCGCATAACGGAATGCTGTGTTCTACGTATTCTATTTTTGTTACGAAAGTGGTACAAACGAAGTCCACGTAAGAATAGTACAACAAAATCGGTTGAGGTTAGGTTATCGTGCAGATATCGCGGCTTTTGCATTGGAAATCACGCAACTGCCAGTCTCGTCGTTCCTTGTAAACGAAAGAAAGGTATTGTAATCGGTCGGAATTAACATAAAACTCGTCGCATGCGACCATATGGCCTGAATGTTGAATAAACGAGAGTAGAGCGCGAGCTATGTGATTCTAACCGTTTAGGCGGAAACTAATGATTGTAACCAGAGCCGAGATATATGCCAATATTACTTTGCTCGACAAAGCGTATAAGATGAGGAGAGAATCGCGATAAGGTAGAACAAGAGACAGATATTCTCTACGTAAAGCAAGTCTGTCAACTAGATTGAAATCCTATAGCTATAACTACAGTGAATCCATATTCTGGCGAATTGTCTTTTCACAAATGAAGCTTCTGAAGAACGGAATTGATACAATAACTACTGTTCATTCATAACTACTGTTGTAAGAATCTATATATTTGTCTATCTATATCTATATATATCGATCTATATATATTTGTCAGAATGTCATTTTATCAAAAAACCCATCCTCTGTAATCATAGTTTAACGAAGCATAATTAATAGAAGAGGTAGAGCGTTAAGTGGAGATGATTTAATCACAGTTAAGTAGATAAATCTCTATATTAGTCTCTTTAATTAAAATGTCCTACGTTTTATTTGCGTCATTTTTTTTCTTCATCCAATTTAAAATGTTTAAATAACAATAGCCTATACAATATAATTTTATGTAAAAAAATTGATTATACCATGTTTATTACAGATATTTAACATTTTTGTGTACATACAAAATTTAGATTATACCTCGCTTGAGAACAAAAATTCTATTTGTTTTCCTAACATGTACTAATAATTATTGATCAAACTAGAAAAAGCTGGAGGAGATTACTTAGGAAGATTACTTAGCATCTTATATTCCTGGCAAGAGAAAATGAAAAATTCGTTTCTTCTCTTTGCTTCCCTGTTCCTTCTTTCCTCCTTTTTCCCTTTTTACATCGCGTTGTTTTACATCGCAATTTACATTTATTTGTAAAGTTTGAATCTTCTCGATATTGAAGATGTTGAAGCTGCAAGTATGTATTTCATTTTAATCCATTCGAGACCGAGATTTAATTGTAAGACGATACCTAGGTGTCGGTACGATCTGAATGTTTAGTTAGAATGATTCTGTGTTTTACTCTCTCCAGGGTATCCTTTTCATACTTTGATTTTAAATCGATGACAATCTTAAATAGTATGCCTCATATTTTTAAAATATAAAATTATATACTATGTTATTCTATAATGTATTATGTACAGTCATATATATATATAATAATTCTATATTGAAAAAAATATGAAATTAACATGATATATACATTACTACATAAGTTATATATAAAATATGTATACTATACCCTTGCCTACTGACTGATATGAATTTCTTTCGGTCTCGAATGCGTTAAAAGAGAGCGCAAAGAAGGCGAAATTACTTATTGTAATTAGTAAAACGACCTGAGAGGCAGACAGATACAAGAAAGAAGGAATATTATATTAGCGGCATTATCATGTTTTTGCTCTCTTTAAGTCTTTCATCGAGACAGACAATCTACAGGTATTAATCGACCAATTTCTCCAAGCTGATAACTTCGAATTGATGTTTATATATAAGAAGTGTTATGTGTTAATCTGTCTAAATGTTTAAAAGGTGTTATAAATTAAATGTTGTTAAACGATACGTAATTGCCTTTTGATCGTAAATTTTACTATCAAGGGGTCTTTTATGTATGCGTAATCATTGTGAATTATAACAATTTATGTGATCGATATTAAAGGTGTTTAAAAGCATGTAGTTTTTTTCTATATTACTATTCTCCTATATTATTATCCTATATTATTATAGCATTCCTATATTATTATAATATCCAATTACATGTTGATACACAAGATATACAGATTATTATTTATAACGTTTTGGTTTTCTTAATTGAGTCATTCATTTAGTACAAATGATAAGAAATTAGTAATAATTCACAAAAAAAGGATATCGTAGTAGAAATATTATAAAAAAACATTTTCTGTTTTAGTGTAGAGTTACTCCTTCTTACAGACAGTGTCGTACAAATCTGTACGTCTCTGAGAAAATGTAGGTATCTGAGCCCTTACTTCCTCAACAACTTTTAGATCTGATAGAAAAAAGAAACATACGAAGTAATAAGTAATGCTTACTAATAAATTCAACAAATACAGAGGAAGATGGCTAAATCGATAAATTAACGAGACTAAAAATTAATTACATCATGGATCTCTCGCTTTTAATTTTAAGCTGTAAATTACCGATATCGGTGACTGCCATATTCTCTTGAGTTTCCAAATCGTAAAGAATCTTTCCCCAGGGATTGGTCAACTGTGTATGTCCCCATGCG
Source organism: Bombus huntii (assembly GCF_024542735.1). Taxonomy (NCBI): domain Eukaryota; kingdom Metazoa; phylum Arthropoda; class Insecta; order Hymenoptera; family Apidae; genus Bombus; species Bombus huntii. The sequence continues at coordinate 35,025 of NW_026099391.1, forward strand.
ACGTAACTTGCTTAAGGAACACGAGCCGGTGATATGCAGGCAACGTATAATTGATTATCATTCGCTCTGAAACGCTGAAGTAATGACCAGTGCAGTGGTCCAGTGGTCATATTGAATGCCGCTGGATATATCAGCATTTGGCAACCTAACCCAGAGAAGCAGGAAATATGAAGCCACCGAATACCAATTAACTTCGTAGTTGCACGGTTCACATTCCATCATTTCTGAATATGCGAGGACAGTCCTCTTATTGTGCTTTTAATTCTTTTATTTGTTTCATTTTCAGCAAATATACTGGTTTTTTTAAATTAAGCTTCTTTTTATACAGAGTTACAGATTATATTAATTTTATATAGAATATATTTAAGAAAGATATTTAATTTTTTGCTAGTTAAGTATTGATCGATTAAGTTACTGTACCTTTGTTCCGATAAATGCGTGCCATTTCCTCGAATCTAATATCATAGCAAATGCCAATACCTATTTTGCAGCCCTTCACATCGAACGTCGTTAGGGAGTTACCAGGACTGAGTGAATCACTCTCTCGAAAAGTAATCTTATTAGGAATGTCGATGTCGAATAGATGTACCTAATAACATAAAAATGTGGTCGCTAATTCTATTGCTGCAACTTTTGTAATTTAATATCAAAGTTACCAACTCCTAAACTTTAATTATTTTTTATTTAATAACTGACAGCGTTTTTATCACTTTCTTTTATTAAAAAATCTTATCATTTAATAATGTTTAAAAAGGAGAAAAAATAAGTATAATAATATTTTAAGTATGTGAAAAATTTATACAACAACAAACACATTACAACAAAAATGGGCGTTTCCCGTATCATAACGTATTTTATAAACCGTAAATTATAGAATTGGTTATAGTATACGTATGTACATATGTATATTCCTAAATTATTCCTAGATAGAGTCACTTTCTTCACCCCAATATTTTCAAATTCAAAGCCATAAAGGAATATATTACTTACCTTTCGGTGTTTTGCTATCAAAGTTCCATCGGGACCCCAAATAGTACAGGTATTGTACAATTTAGCGCCCTCTATTTCAGGCATCGTACCACCAACTACATAGATGTTGTTTTCTTTAGCTGCGTTCGATGAAGCAACGCTCGTTTCACCATCAGGAATACTCTCGGCGTATTTTGGAAAGTACTCTGCATTGCAATATTTCAATTAATGAAGAATAACTGTCTTTTGTTCCAACCATAAATTAAATTGAAATGTTTGTCAGTTTTTTATTTTTTAAATTATTAAAATAACTAAGTTTTATATTTCGACTTAATTAAATATGCAATTACTTAGCTAATAGTATATATAATAAATTGTTTCTACAGGTTCAAAATGAAAAATGAATATTTAGAAATATTTAATTACGACAATGCTATTTGTGTTAGCATCAGTGGCTTGTTACTCAACGACTTTGCTAGTACTTTTTGAAACATAAAGTTAGTTTTCAATTAACACTTATACTAGAGGCGGAATTATAAATGCAAAATAATTGATAATACTAATTTATAAGTACCTAATTATTAGTATCTTAAAAAATATATTTATACAAAAATCACGATAATCATGAAAATGGGGAAATCCTATATTCTCGAATCAATTCACAATTTATTTTGTATATTAATTAGATTCCGCGCTCATCAGTACGTACTCACTGGCGACATCGAGAAAATGTATCGGCAATTCCTCGTACGACCAGAGGATCGGAAATATCAAAGGATATTATGGCGCAGCGCGAGTGGAGAAACAGAAACATATGAGCTTAACACCGTAATACTCTTATCATAGAAATAGAAGCAGTCCTCAATTCCCGCCCGCTAACTCCTATCTCCACCGATCCAAATGATCTCCTAGCCCTCACTCCCGGACATTTCCTCATTGGCGATTCATTAATGTGCTTACGTGATCGAGATTTCAGAGACATTCCATCGAACCGACTCTCCAAATGGCAGCATATCCAACAGCTTAAACAACATTTTTGGAACCGCTGGCATAAGGAGTATTTGAACGAGCTAACCAACCGCAATAAATGGAGCAAGGGTGGACACAGCATCCAAAAGGGCACAATCGTCATCCTCAGAGAGGACAACGTTCCCTCCATGCATTGGCTTCTGGGCCGAGTTATCAAGGTTCATCCAGGCGCCGATGGTGTCATCCGGACAGCTACAGTTCAGACGGCAAAGAGCATTTTGGATCGGGGCGTCAAAAGGCTTGTCCCACTGCCAATTCAACCCGATCTCGAGAAACCCGAACAACTAGCCATCGAGACGAAATAAGATGGGAACCTCAACCACACCTCGCTAGTTTGATCGGTACCCTCTCAACGGGGGGAGAATGTTACGCCATGCGGCTTACCATAGGTCATATTCTTAACTATCGATCGCGGCACTATAATGTCGCAGACGGATCGTCGCGTCTGCCCGGCAAACAAACATTGTAGTGGCAAGCGCATGGTTCATTAAGCAGGGCGACTTCCAGAAACGTCGACTCGTGGCCCGTATTTTACCTCGCTGTAAAAGAATGTGGCGTGATCCGAACGTAGTGGGGGTCGCCTTCCAGAAAAAACGAAAAAAATCGAAAGGCGTTCAGAACTTTTCGAGAAGTCGAACCGTCAACACATGTGGTATGTCGCGCATTACTTATCAACCAAAACGCAGTTACATTTTTTTTGTTCCATTTATATCTTTCTAGTTAATAAGTTGTTGAAATAAACATTAATTTATTTGTGTTAATTCTGTGGAATTTCATTGAACTACCCTTATTATCATAATCGAAATAAGGGGATCGATCAGTTCGTGGCGTCGATTATTTAATCGTAATGGGAACTTACAACTCTCGTTGACGTGCTATCTCGCGATCGCGTCTCTCCGCGAACGGTCGAAACAAAATGATTCACTAAAAACTGTCCTGAATTCCTAAGAATTTATTTACCGAAAAACTGACAAAGTGTTTATTTAAAAAATGAGGTTGAAGGTAGTCCTTTTCTTTCATTTCATTCATTTTCATTTTCTTTCTTAAGTATGGCTAACACAATATCTAATCAATTAAAATTTTATATTTTCACGTGAAAAGTTTCTTTAGATAATTATTATCAACATGATGACTCACTCTTACGGATTAATACGTGTCTGTAGGGCAATCCGGTGGACTTGATCGGCTTTTTACTTCGAAAGTTGAGTAATCGGTGTCGCTTTCTTACGCATCTTTGAACTGTATAAATGTTTTAAAATTGTTTGATCCAGAATGTACCACACCGGACAATCAAGAAGGCAGGTGCCTTGACTACAGAAAATGTAAACCTCTGCAAGAAATATGGCAGATACAGTACCGTACAGCCACCGATTTTTATAGACGATCAGTGTGCAGATACCAGGGCAATGTTACGATCGTTTGCTGTCCGAACGATCCAAACAAAGAGAAGAGAGAAATTTTAATAAAAACTGTGTATAAGTATAAGGCTTTGCGACCACCATACTGTGGTTTTAGCAACGTCTCTCATACCAGGGTGGTCGATGGTAAACCAGCTGAACTTGGTACGTTTTATGTCTTTCTTTCCGATTAATAATAAGCCATTTACTGCAAAGAATGAACTTTAAAGGCATTAAACAGCACATCAATGTACATTTCAATTAGACTAAATAATAATGCTATGATTTTATCGGTAGTAACTTTACTTATTAACTTGAATTATTTCTTTCTTTTACTTCATGTTAGGAAGAGTATCTTTTTGCTTGAAATAAAAAATTGATATAGGAGTAATAATATGGATAGAGATCAAAAACTGTTAGGGCAGAAATTACACGTTTGAACTTTATAGTTCAGTATAGTTCAAATAGAAATTATATAGAATTATTTAATAATTTGTATTCCACTGGAATAAAAATTTAATTTCTGTCTTTATCAAATCTCTATTTCAGAGTATTTGTACGTATGTACTTATCGTCTGCTGTATGATCGAATATCGAATAGGTAATAATCGTTGTTACCCGTTATGTGAGAAAAAATTATGTATATTCACAACTATGACTATTGCATTTTAGGCGCTTGGCCATGGATCGCTGCATTAGGTTTTCGTAATCCCCGAAACCCAGACAAACCACTATGGAAGTGCGGAGGTTCCCTGATATCGGCTAGGCATGTTTTGACCGCAGCACATTGTGCACATATGGATGGAATAGTAAACATACACAATCATAATATTGTCATTCTTAGATTGGTGGAGGAGGTGCCATTTTCGAGTAAGTCCTCAAATATATATATATATATATATGCTATTGAGTATTACTGAAGTATCATATCCTGAAATTTCTTACTGTACACATATATTGTGTCATAAAGCGTGTATAATTCTTTCTCATACTTTTGGTCATTCGTTTCCTGCATTTTCATTTATTTTTTTATTTTTCAGGGTACGTATATCCCATTTGTACGAAAGAGCCCCTACGAAAGAGCAACTTCGTCGGCTATAACCCCCTTGTTGCTGGATGGGGAGCATTAAGATATAGTAAGTGATATCAATTTTATAATAAAATTAAATAGTTCCAGTCTTAAATATCTTTCTTATTTTCTTCGTAGGACGACCACGACGTAATGCATTAATGGAAGTACAAATGCCAGTGATTAAGAACGCCGAATGCAAAATAGCTTATTCCAAATTTCCTAATGCACCTGATATCACTGATGGTATAATATGCGCCGAACATGCTCAGGGTGGAGAGGATTCTTGTACGGTAATTAAGTTACAGAGTTACTACAAACTATACGGTATCTGAAGACACGTCGATTCGAATTAACATCAAATCGACGTCTTAAACATTAAAAATAATAGATAAACACAATTTAATAGTTTTGCCCACTTCTCACACCTCGTTATGGTATTTAATCTAATTTCCTTCTAATCTTAGTTTTGCTCAAAATACATATAACATGTACGTTATAAATTGGAGTATTTCAATACACAAATCAATAGAAGATTATTACTGTATATAAGTATAATTTCAATACAATTCGATCGATATATTTCAGTATCTTTGATTAAAAATTTAACGATCCTTTCAGGCTGACCGCGGCGGACCACTGCTGATACAACATGAATTAACCTCGTATTTAATAGGTATTGTGTCTTATGCTTATAAGTGCGGCACAGCTGGGTATCCCAGCGTTTACACTAAGGTCACATCGTACCTTGACTTCATTCTCCAAGCGATGCAATAATATGATATTACTGTTCCATAAATATCATTGTGTAAAAAACGTAAAGTTGGATTTTCTTATTGTGGAGATAAGAAACAGCTCAAATTTACATTGTTTTGTACGTTACAAATTATAGGCTTAAAATGTACGAAATGTAACTTTGAAACGACACTAATTTTTTACGCACGATAAACCTCCACGACTTAGGTATGTAAAGATGATAAACGTGTATTAATTCTATTAATTTGGTAATAATAAACCAACTTTCTGAGAAGTTCTGTAAATTTCGTTTCTGTTGTATCAAGAGAATAATGGAATATTCCACTTAGATCGTATACTTCTTGTACGTACGTACAAAATTTTCCGGCTAATCTAAAACACTTCATAAGATAGAGAGCTTCTGGAAATTCGGACACAGAGAGTGCATAAAATACAAGATAAGTCTCGTGTCTTTCAAAATTATTTTTTATTCGCTAAAAACGTCCTGTGTACTCATGCAATCACATGCAACCTCGAAACTTCACTTATTTTTTATCACTTTCCAATTCAATACACAGTTTCAGCATTTTTGACTATATGTAAGAGAAATTTCCATTCAGCCAAAGGTGTACTTACAGATTATAGATTCCTATACGACTCTCAGTAAAAATTTATCCGCACTCCAGATAGTTAAAACTTCTGTCGACCGTATTGATCCATCTGCACTCTTCGTAACTCTTCGTATGACGTCAATATCTGTTCAGTGCTGCTGCGCAGGTTTCTTTGTGTTACGTCAATTCGTTTGTGACCGTTGCGCGAGTAATGGCGCTTTGCAATGGTGATTTGCAGGAAAACAGTGCAGGATGCTGTGATTCGTTTCTTGTGGTCGGAGGTTATGTTTGATGCCTATATTTATCAAAGATTTAATGCACATTATGGAGAAAGTGTTTTGTCACGAAGTGTGTTTGAATGGGCACAAAAGTTCAAAGAAGATCGCACGAGTGTTATGAAAAAACAGCTGGACGCCCGTCCACATCCACGATGACAACATTGAACGTGCTCATGAACTTATGCTCTATGGAATAGACGAGTGACACTGGATAATGTGGCAAATCATTTGCAAATCAGCCACGGCTCTGCTTATGCAATAGTGCACGACAGATTTGGATTTTAAAAAGTTTGTGCGAGATGGATGCCGAAAAAGCTGATGAAAAGGTGAAGACGACGATGCATTCGTGGTTCGCAGCTCAGCCCAAAACATTTTTTAATGAGAAAATACAAAGGTCCTTCGGCAAATGGACAAAGTGTATACAGAAATCGAGTGATTATGTCAAAAAATGATGTATGTCTTTTTTGACAATTGCTTAAAATAAATTCTACACCGACAGAGCGGGTAACTTTTTACTCACCCTCGTAAGACACTTAAATTTCCAATCTATTATGATGAATAAAAGAGCTTATACTATTAAATCTAATTGTATTTTGTTGCATGAGAGTACACGTGTATGTGATGTACATTACCTTTATATCCCCTTGAACGCTTCAATATTGCGCATATATACTATATTTTGTACAGCTTCTATAAAATTTCGTATGTTTGTTTAGGCTGTTAATCTAGAGGCTGGAGTACAAAGAAGTGGCACAATGATGTGGGCTGATGACATTTATAATTATCAAGGAATCACCCCTACATTCGCTCAGGTATATATCGTTGACTATAACGTATTTAACATATATGATTGTTAGAATATTAATAATTAATTTTTAATTCTATCAGAATTTTAATGAAACTGTCCCTTGGGAAGGAAGAACTGATACCTTGATATCACGGTTTGTACATCCTATATATACGACAAATTTTAGAACATTATATAACGAAGAACCAGATCGTCGTGGCCATGTGATGTGAATAAAAGGACTTGAATTTGATGATATTTTTATAATGTTAGATAACATAACTAAGTATCTTCACAGTAAGATAGGATGACATGGTTTACATGATCTTAATGTTGTTCACTCGAGTGATGATATTATAAGGAAAAGCGTAATATCACAGGTAGGATGATTCATAATTTAGAACTACTAACTCATGTATGTATTAAAAATTAAAGAAATATATTAAATTTTATAGGATATTTATGTTTAGTAACCAGTAATTCAGAGATTGGTATTCATGGTTACTATAACGAGGCTGTAGAAACGCACCCTTTCTTCTTTGCAAATGGTCCTGTATTTATGTCTAAGCCGAAACTGGAACCTCTGAATAATTTAGATTTATTCTTGTTATTTTCTAAAATACTTATCTACAGTATACCATAAGGAATGATACCGTATCGCACCTAATCAAGTGCCTTAAGAAACATCAACAGGATATCACAGTAAGTAATCCCTTATCGACAGAAGTGTAAGTAAAAGTTATGTGTCATTGTTATACACAATTATGTGTTAGTGTTATACACAGTTATTTATCATTTTCTATTAATTCAGTTGTAGCCACTACAATATCTATGACACTGGTAGTAATTATAAGAACAATAATGATGTTCTATAAGAGGAAATGATGATTAGGAACAAAAACTTACAGGTAAGTCAAAGTATATGTTATTTGCCATTTGAAAAGAAAGTTACTAACTTGGAATTTTTTGATAAATAATAATTGTGCAAAATATATTGGATTTCAAATTTGTCAAAAATTGAAATTTAAGAAGCATTGTAATAATATAACATTAATATTTTGATTTTTCAGGAGATATCATGCGGTGGATGGATAATATGTAAAAAATATTAAGCAGTATATGAATTTTCATATTGCGTAGAGATAACAAAATGAATTTTAAAAAATGTCGACACGGTAATAAGAAATAGCATCGTGACAAAGAATATATAAAGACAGTTTCATTTTTTATAAATAAAAATTTGTTGTTCCAGATTTTGAAATACAGTGAAACGTTTAATTAGTATCTTAATATCTTTAAATAATTATTATTTTAGAATCAATTGTAATTGTATCATACGTACTTTTGAATTCGTGCAAGAACATATGTAATTTTGAAGTAGTTATTATTAGGAAACTGTTAGACGCGAACAGTATGCGAAAAGTTAGTATGCAGTGTAATAATTATCAATCAAAACACAAGAATTAAATTCTTGAGGAAAAAATTTCCGGAATTTCTTATTTACATGATTATAAAGAAATCCATAATAAAAAGGAGCTGCTTTCTAATACTTCTCTTCCTTGTAATGCCTACGTTAACAATAACGAGGTTCGACTTTTTGTTTTTAGAGGGATACTGGAAAATTTGAAAGTACAGTACCATTGGGAAGAAAATCACGATATTGAAAACGATATTTGCAAGTAAATTTCCAAAAAATCTGTTTTCAAATTTTCGCTTTCTATTTCACATTAAAAGAAAGGGAGGGCTGCCTTCTTTTTCTGCAAGACAAAACAAACATTCTGAATCTCGTATCAATGAATGATGTCAATAAGTTATTTTTCTTTTCAGATTGAACAATATTCCAGATTTATTCATAATTTCATACTACGCGAAGAATAGACTTTCATAGGTATATAAAGGAAATATTAAGTATAGGAAAACTCTTTTTCGTTGTAGGTGACATATGCTTCACGGTTGAACACATGTATTTTTGAACACATATAAATGAAAAAGTACTCTTATGGAGAAAAAGAATTGATACCTTCGATTGACATTAGATAATGTATATAAACTTATGAACAATCACTATCACTATCAGTTTGTATTTTAGGTGCACACGCAGATTTGTTGGAGTTCTTATAAAATGTACTTCCTGTACGAACGTTTTATTCTTCCAAATTTTACGATACTATGTCTCATATGATAACTATATGGATTAAACGTAATATAAATGATCCGAAAATAGACTCGAACGACATTAATTGTCTTTCTATTTATACCAATATCGAAAATACAAGTAAAGCTGGAGCAATAGTATGCAAGAATGGACTATTTATTATTTTAAACCAAATCATAGCATATTCAGAATGCACAGTATTATCATGAAATGTAAATGAATCAGTTGTAAACGAACGATTTTACTGTAAAATCGTTGCCGCCTTTTTTTCATCTGAAATATAGCAGCAATGAGTACATTCTTTTAATATATAATAAAACGAGATATCTTTATAAAGTTACATATGTCATCACTGGTAACTGTTATCTCGTATGACGCCAAATATACCGTTAGTATGGAATGATATTTTTATGAAGATATACTTTAATGATAGATTTTATGAATGAAACGTTATATAAGAAAAATTATCTCTTGTTATTCTATGAAGTGTAGTAGCTAATGAAGATTAATTTTACGAAGTATTAGAGCAAAAGAGAATTAAAAAATTAAAAAGATCTAAATAAGATTGTTCGTGTGGCTTAATTATCTCAATTCTGGTACACCACTTGTTACATTCTAACTAATTAGCGCTAAACAATAACTTGCAAATATTAAAGATATTAACACCTAAAGGTTTTCAGGAAATTTTATAATATTTGATTATTGTATATCTAGTCATTGATTGATAAAATTTCTTGTATAAGCATAGATCGAGGTTGACGTCATACGCAGATTGCATATCATTGACAGGTATCGTTTTAATTTATTTTATGGCTAGAATCGTTTGAATATTATACGAATAATTATTTCCATTCGAACGATTAATAAATCACGTACCTATAAAAGATATATTACGAAAAAGAGGTGACGAAACAAAAAAATATTGGAAATTCCGTTGTCATTAGATCAATTACTTTTGCAATGATTTTTATTTCCATGTAATTACATATGAAATGGGTAATTCATTAACATCTCCTCGAATCGAATATAATTCGTTACACTTCACAACGATTCAAATAATGGACGGGAAATATATAATAACTTTCCTGTCCTTGCGTTAAAATAGTACTGTACAAATCAGATGATACAACCTAACCCCAACCTAACCCCAAAAAACCCAATTACATCCACATTGCATGACAGCACACTTGCAATGGATTTTTGTGATTTCAATGTCACAGACAATGACACAACTAATCAGAACACGTTCGAGGCTATAGACATTGAAATTACCGCGTGTTTAATACGTTTAAAGCATAAATCTAAATTTCACGCGATTATTTCTTTGTACATTGTGAAACTCTTAAATTATCTTAATCGAATAAATAATCCTAATGTAATAAAACATCTTGAAATAGACCTAGATATCTGAAACAGAAACTCGAAGGATAAGAAATCCTAAAAGGTACTAATCCTAAAATAACAAACTCCTAAATAATAAACAAGTGATAAAACCTGTTATAAATAATAAACCTTACCTGGAATAATCAAATCCTAACTAATCGAAAATAAAATAAGGCAAGCAATTCTTAATCTTTCAAGTAATTTTTCCGAAAACACAGAAAGATAGAGAAATTAAAAAGACGCAGCACAAATTGCAGCACAATGAAAGTTTCGGAGCGATGAATACGATCGTATTAAACTAAATAATTTTCAAAAGTGAAATTACACTGAAACGTATATCGATGATATTTGTCATTTCTACGATCTGTTTCGCTTGATCGTGCTTCTTTTCTGATGTAAATTCAATTTATAATACGAACTAAGTTTCCTTTATTATTATTAGTCCTGCGTCTTTTTAATTCGTCACTTCTTTTATTTCAGAACAATGACGGGCTCCAAGATGCTGTTCGGATGTTTGGCGTTAATTGCTTTTCTGCATCCATTAGTTCACGTTTGTACTTCGAGTAGTACAGCTCAAGGTTTGTACTTCGAGTTGTCTTTTTCCATGCACTTCAAATTCCAATACGATCTGGTCACGTGGCCTTCGTACAATTTCGAAATTTTACCTGTTTGGTAATCGTCAATGAAAAAAGAAGTTATGCGTGACCTCAACACATTGAAACAATTTTTATGATTTTTTATTTGCCGGTTGGTCAGCAAGTTAATGGAAAAATTTCACTTAACTATTCGCGTTAATCTCTTCGGTTTAACTTTTGGGAAATGCTTCGTTAGCTTCGGGAATATTCCAACGATTCGTTTTACGTACAAAATAAGCATGATAAATATTACATCACGGTAATGTAATATCGGAATATATTAAAGGTGTAATTTTGTTCGATTAATTATAATTTATTAATAATGGATTGAAAATACAGATATTAGTTAGACAGAGAAACGATGTTTGATTAACAGGAAAACTAAATGCAACGCTCGTATTTACAACAAATAACTTGACAACTATTTGGTAACTCTCTCTCTCTCTCTCTCCTCTCTCTCTCTCTCTCTCTCTCTCTCTCTCTCACTAGCAACTCTAACACTCGACAACACTCGCAACTCAATTCTAACGACTCTATGCTTCGACGTCTCGATCAACTCTGATTCTCGCAACACGCACACTTTTCGATTCGCCTTGAATAGCGAAACCGTCCTTCTTCTAACGTTGTCTATTGTTTCCCTCATACCTATGTAAGAACTACCAACTACGTGCCTTTAGTCACGTAGGCACTCTTAAATGTAAACGAACCACAGAAACACGACGTACACGGTTTTTCTATTTTCAGCCGATCTCCAATCAAAGCTATTCTACGATATTACAATCGGCCTTTCCTGACAATCACATCTGCCCTCAGATGTGCTCATCATCGCCGCTCGCACTTACATCACTATCGTCAGCATTCCACCATTTCATGTGATCGGCTGCCGTGGAAGTTGTACGTGGCCCTTCGTGCTCCCCCTCTCGCTGCACTATGCATCGGTCATTTCGCAGGACTTTTATCACCCGATACGGTCCAAGAAACTTCGGATGCAGCTTTAGCCCGGGACCCCTCTGCATCCTCTCGATTGCCACTAGATCTCCCGTCCTGTATGCTGTCGCCTTCTTGCGTCTCCTGTTATACGCCCGCTTGTTTCGGATTTGGATCTCCTCAATCCGTCTCTTTGCGTCCGCACGCAGCTGATCTCGTTCCTCTTGGAACACCGCGGCCTGTTCGTCCTCGATGCTACTGCTCCTCTTTCGCTCTTCCTCTATCTTCCTCTCCGTTGTTTGTTTACCCATTTCACTCTTGTCAGGGGCTTTGATCGTCGTGGCAGCATCGTGACATTTTCGTAGGCTCGGTTCGTACATGGAAGACGTTAACAACTTACCATCTACCGAGACTATGATCTCTTCTTTTTCGAAGGTCTTCACGTTCATCGTGTCCTCGACAATCCCATCGTCGTCCTCGTCATCCACATCCTCTGTATATCGATATTATTGGAGGGATTCCGCACGTGCGACTTCCCTTGTCTTTTCGTTCGCCTTGCATTCACTCTCTTCGAGTCTATCCGAAAACTTGAAACAACCCTCACATCCGCAACGCTATCCTTCTCAGTAAATTCGCAAATATCATCAACAACATCCTGTTGCTGTTGTTTAGCCAGATTCTTCCTCCTCGTGATGTTCGCTAAGTCCTCCTGCTGGCCGCAAGAATCCGACGAGGACACCATCTCGTGGTCCACTTTACCAATCACCACGTGTCTTGCCACTATTCTCCGTTCCTCCGACACTTGCTGCACAGCTGCCCGATACTTCTTCAAAACTTCTGCTAACTCTTCTTTATTTTCTTCCAATTGCGACAGTAGCTCAGTTCGTTCGCGACTAGCTACATTAACACGATCTTCTGCTTCGGAACGTTGCCGCAGTACTTCCTGCAACGAAGCCTGCGTCTCATTCGGTTCTTGCTCCAGTGCCTGTTTCGCTTTAACTGCAACTGCTCTAGCGCATTCTGCATCTTCTAACTGGTTCTTCAGCTGTCGTAAAGCTGCTTTACCCGTCGAGTCACCTTTCGATCTCTCCAGCATCGTTTGAGCGTCTCTTAGCAATGCTTTGGTTCTCTTCAAATCTCTTTTTAGCCTATGTTGCATGTCCTTAACGTGTGACAAATCTATCTCACTCGCCTGTGTCTCTACATCTATCTTGAGGACTTCCGGACACTCATCGGGATTTTCGTCCTTTATTCTACTAATAAAAGATTCTCCCCCTTTTATACTTATTTCAACAGTGTCCAAAAAGTCTGCGCCAATAATAAGCGAATGTTGCATCACTGTGTCTGGAACTACGTGTATGGTTATACAGTACGACTCATTGTCTATAATAATGTTCGTGGAAAATTTCCCGAGCGTAAAATTCCTTCCGGAACCGACACCGCCAAATCCAACGATTTCCCGACTTAATCTGGGCGCTCCGATTTTCACATGCTGATCTGCTCGCATTAGAGTCAGCTCACTACCGGTGTCTATCAACGCGCTCAATTTGAAATTTTCCATCTTAACATCCTTACCACGCCTTGTTTGTAACGACCGAAACACGCTGTAAACTTTTTTTGAGGGCTCACCCAAATTGTCGCAACTTGATGCGATGTGTCCGTACTCCCTACATTTGAAGCAATTGTAGCATCGCGTCTTCCTCGCATCTCCAGATCGACCGGGTTCCTTGTTCCTCTCGGTTTCGGACAGCTTCGCCACCGGCTTTACCCTGTTACTCTTCGGCTCCTCAAATTTCGTCCTCATCTCCATATCTCTTTTTATCGCTTCGTAGCGCCTGAAACGCTCTTTTAATTGCTCGATATTCCTGGCTCCGTATAGCACAGTCTTGTTCGCGACCTCGTCGGGAATGCCTTGAATAATGTAGTCTATCAAGGATTGCGTATCAACCCTTCCTTGTTTTGCAATCCCGCACATGTGATACATATATTGTTGCAGACTCTCATCTGCTTTCTTCTTTCTATGGGATAACTCGCCATGTATCTGTTGGTCGCTTACTACATTTTCAAACTCATTCCTCAACGCCTTTTTTAGCTTTGCCCAGGACTTCGCGCATCGTTTTTGTCGTACGAAGGCCTGAGCGGAGCCTGCGAGTAATTTCTTAGCATAGGCCACCATGTGGGCGTCTGACCAACCCCACACTTCTGCCATTTCCTCGAAGTCTTCCACCCACTGATTTACCCTCAGCAGATCATCCCCGCTGAATTTCTCTAATGAGTCTTCCACGTCTTTAAGACTCAACATCGAACCGACGCATACCTTCTGCTGCTACTCATCGCGGTCCTGATACACCGCTCGCGTGCCTCTCCTGTATTCTCGCGCGCCTTGTTTATCGTCCTCGCCTTCACTTTCGTCGGAGCTCTCTTCTTCCGACGATACATCGTCTCCTTCTAGGGCCGCCTGTAGCCGCGCGCGTAGTTCGGATTTTCTTCCCGTTACCTTCAACCCCAAGCTAACGAGACGCGCTCTCAGCTCTTTCGTCCTCAGCTTCTCGAGGTCTTCCTCTCCCTCTTGACTGCGTTCGGCTCTCTGCTTGCTTCTTAGATCTCGCTGGTTTGTTGGTTCTTCGCCACGCTTCGAATCCTTAGGAGTAGATCGACCAGGTTTGCACGCTCTGTTCAACCTGGCAACCAGCACTGATCTCGCACCGGATATAGGCAGATTCATCTGTGCGAGCTTACTCCTCAGCTCCTCCAGCGTCAAATCCTCTTCACCCGACAATCGTTCGTCTTCAACGTTTGCCATTTTATTCTATTCTTTTCTACTCCCGCAGAAATAGCTCCGTTAAATCGTATCGTTTCTCTGTCTTATTCAATCCCGGACGAGCCCCCACTTGTAATATCGGAATATATTAATAATGGATTGAAAATACAGATATTAGTTAGACAGAGAAACGATGTTTGATTAACAGGAAAACTAAATGCAACGCTCGTATTTACAACAAATAACTTGACAACTATTTGGTAACTCTCTCTCTCTCTCTCTCTCTCTCTCTCTCTCTCTCTCTCTCTCTCTCACTAGCAACTCTAACACTCGACAACACTCGCAACTCAATTCTAACGACTCTATGCTTCGACGTCTCGATCAACTCTGATTCTCGCAACACGCACACTTTTCGATTCGCCTTGGATAGCGAAACCGTCCTTCTTCTAACGCGTTTTTAATACGCGATGGCGCTATCACTTTCTAAAAGCGTCGTCTTTACATTTCCGATGGTCACGGGCACATCCGACTGCCAGATATACAATGTGTTATAAGAGTATCATTACCATACTTTTCATGAAAAGAGCAATTTTTCTTGATAACTATACTCTGTAACATAGATTGAAGTCGCTGATTTGATCCCTCTGATATCGTTGTCTTATGAGAGTCTCGTCTGGTCTTGATTGGTTCTGTTGACTCTTATCGTTGTGAAAAATCGATTCGTTGTGTACCTTTTTTGTATAGAGAATTATTTTGTGGTAGAATATAATGTTGTAATATTTGTGGTCTTTACTTTACTAATTTTGTCACTGAGCCGCTCTTTGGTTAGTTGAGCGATTCATATTCCGCATATATTCCGTACTTGCTTCGCTTGGTACTTTTATAATTTTCGCAGTTACAATAAAAAATTTAATTCTTAACAGATTAAAGATTTAACCTCTTGCTTTATAGTGTACAATAATTTTTTTTTTTTTTTTTTTTTTGTATAGGTTATGTGATCCATAGTTTGAGTGAGTAGTACATATATATATATATATATATATATATATATTTAAGATTAATATTTTATCAGTTTCTGTTCGTAACAACATCGAAGTAGTCAATAAGTTTGAAGAGTATAATTAAGGAAGTTATGAAGCAAGAGGTTAAGAACAAATTCTGAAAGAGGTTATGTACAACTCAGTAGTACTGCTTTACATTACTTTGCGAATTACTTTTCAAGCATAAAAATAGTTTAACAGCCACTTATAGTTACTTCCTTACCATTACATTCATTAAATTCGTTTGATTTTGTAAACAAAATAACCACGCTGACCAGTCTCTTATTTAAAATAGAATTATTTTGTCATATATCCAACAGTTTACTTTCTCTTCGCTTTGTCTCGTATTACGACTTTATAACGGTGTTTCTTTAAACTTTAAACGATCGTAATAAATGTATTTACGGACGATGACTGATATCTGGTCTGTCTTAAAGTTGCAACTAATTAGTACCCCGTTACTTTGGACGTTATGAAATGTTGTATAACCAAAGACTTATCTTCTCTTTTGGTAGTTGCATAAGAGAAGACTGAGCCGTTGAAACGCTCGAATAGATTAGCTGATTCGCTTAACGTATTTTTACTTCCGACGAGCTAAACACAAGAGCAGAAAGCACATAAGGAATAATACAGAAACGTCAAACGTATACAGAAATATATTTCGTAAAAGCATTAGTACGTAACATGTCTTTATAATTCTATTTATGTATAGTAAAATGGCTTGTATCCATTTTCATGAATTATAACTGACATTTCAAAGCATTCATGTAGATATGTAACTCTCGTTAATTAATAATTTAACAATGCGTCATGAAACGTATCATTTTCGTTTCTTCCTTTGTTTCGTTATACACAGGAACGAATTTGTAAATAAAGATGTATAATCAACGATAACATATGACAGCGAGTATAATAACTGTCAGCAAAGGAAGAGGTCGGTAAAATGATTGTGGTTGATTTCAGTGTATCGGTAAATAAGCTTTGACAGACGTTGCCGGGGGACTCGGTGTCGGTGAAACCGCGTCGATGAAATGATTGTCAGTAATTTAAAGATAACCCAATTTATTGATCTGTCTCCCCTTCATGGCGTTGTACGTCTCTCTATAAAACATATTCTACCTCGGAGGGCTGAAAAATTTAACTTGGTCTCACTGGACTGGACTGTAAGTAAGAAAATTGAAATGCAAAATCCACGTGTGAGCGCAACGGTTTAGATGGAAAGTTCGATAGGACAATTATGTATATTAGCCTGAAAGAAAGCTCGTGGCTTCGCACGCAACACGTAATTTCCCTCTCTGAAATAATCCTATTACAACGATACGATTTAAAATTTTCCTTAACAGACCTCGCAATGTAATTCTTCATCTACAATTTTTTATTCGGCCTGAAACAAGAGACTTTCGAAGCCTTATAGAGTCTCGCGAATCTAAAAGTCAGGTTTCAACGTATTTTCGCGTCTTATTCTATAATACTGAAGACATTAAAGGTGTTAACGATTATTGTCTCACTATGTACGTACATCAAACGAGTACTTACGTAAGAGACGAATGGAAATGGAAACAGCCGAGAATAATTGAAGATAATTTGAATACGTTCCAGGCTATAATACAATTTCTCGTGAACCGTAATTGATTCGCAGAAGGGAATTGCTGCTTCTCACGACTAGCAAAGTGTTTCGCAAAAAAAGAAAAAAAAGAAAAATGGTATCGGAAGGATAGAAAAAAAGCGGTGGCCTACATCAAGCAATCTTCATGCCGATAATGCATTTATTATTCAGTTCGTTCATTTTCTATCGCGTAACAGACACTGGGATAACTGACAGAACGAGCGTATAAATCTTGCATCTCTCAACCTGACTTCTCCCAATTCGCATACTTCCATCCTTCGTATAAGTGACAATGAATCAGAAGAGTTTCATAGCAATATTGAACAACATACAGTCAACTACAACACCATTAGATACATCCACCATACAGTCAACTACAACACCATTAGATAACAGCAATACAATAGATTATAATTTTCTACGTGTCATTGATTCATCATCATCATTTTCCATTTTTTTAGCATATGTAAAAACGTATCTGACGTAATCTTACCTCGCTCTTTGAGTAAAAAAATCCATTCAAATGAAACAAAGGGAAAAGAAATAAGAAAACAAACACTCACATATGAATCTTCATTACATAACTGTATGTACTCCTCGAGGTATAATTACTCAGACACGTTACAGCGTACCTTTTTCGTTCCCTGATGGCTGATGTTGATCGTTGACGTTTATAGTGAAAGAATTTCGTCAACGGCGCCATCTGGATCCTTGTTGAAAAATTAAAATAGCCGCAACAGCACCATTAAGCTCATCACCCAGAGTAGCTCTTGTTGCTGAGTCGTGGAGGAATTCTTATCATCAACGACATAAACTATACCAGTTCTGGTAACGTTCTTCAGATGGTCCAGGCACTCGAACTCGCAATATCGCTCTCCAACACGGAATTTCTTGCATGTCTGTAGTAAAAAGAAATCGATCAATTGTACAGATCAATCGTCACTCGACTGCTCGAGAATTCAGATCATCCAGAGAATAGAATAGAGACGTGGAAAAATGTAGTGCGATCATCGCAGTGGGAGGAAATAGGGGGATAGGGACCAAATGAATGAACGAGATGTTAAGGACAACTGACGATAAGTTCTTCTTTTGTCGGGAATTGCATGTTTGTGAATGGTTTGTGGGTGGTTAGGTGGAGAGAATTGAAGAGTTTGGAGGTGACTGGAAGAGTGTTTTGGGCAAGGTAGATTGCAGAATGGTTGCGGTAGCATTGTGTTAATTATGGGTTTGTACATGTAATCTTTGTATGTATCACTACATACAACCTAACGTATATTTTTAATAATACATCAGAGTTTTAGTTATTTCATAGCTATGAATTTTATACTCTATAATCTTGACGTTTTATTTCACAGAAGCGTTTGAATATCCATAAAAATTAAATGAACCAATGTATTCATTATCTTATAGAGAAGATATATTATTTTTAATTATGTTCCAATTATTTATCATGATCCTGATTTCCTTATTCTGAAAATTTGAAAGGAAGTTTTGTAGTTTGATACTTTCAGCGACAAAGGGTCAATATTGCTTTAGTATATTTCGTCACATATACATGTATATCTATATGTCGGAGATGAAAGGACACCGGAACCTTTGGATAGCCCCGCAACATTGCAATCTAAAGTCTACTATAACTGTAACTAAACTATTGTAGTTATTCAATCCGATTGTAATTGTTCGAGATTAGTGACGGTGAGCTTTGGCTCGAGGTGACAGTCTGTCGCCCAACGTAGCCGCGGTCAAGGGATGAACGCTTTGCCTAACAAAGGTATGGAGTAATTCTATAGCTCTCCTTAAAAGAAATATTCGTGGCGACACGCGACAGTAAACATTCCCACGGTTTCTGTCCCGTGGCTCGCCACACGCAGACCCTATTCTTCGAGTAAGATGATTGCCAGATGTCGATGCGTCTCCGCAGTACATGTTCGGCTAGCCCGAGGGCCCGTTATAAATCTTAAGGTTTAGTTAACTAAAGTCCTTCAAACAGACAAACAGTCTTTGTCCCAACTACGGGAAGATAGGGGAGACATATTTTTCAACGAGCGACGTCTCCCACTAGCAACTTTCCCTCGAGGGCGGCTACCATCTTTTTCTAACCACCGATATGGAGATTGACCAATTAGCAGCAACGTCAATTTCCCTTACTTCCTAAACGAAGGCTTTCCTCGACGAATCCGATGATCTCGTGTCCTTAGACACACCCCATTATAGTTTTCCTCTGTGGCATCATCGGGACGGGACGGGCATTCTTTTACGCGCTCCCGTCGACCAAAGAGTAACGTCTTTACGCTCAGCAATTATTTTTACGAATCAGACTTAGATTCAGCGAGAACGCCCATCTGTCATCCCGTTGGCCGCGGATTCGTTATCGAACCGGAGACCATTGTCACTAGTGTCGCGGACGTCTCACCGCCGTGGTAGATTGTCAAACCTGTGTTATTCATACCTGTGTCAATAAATCGTATCTTCGTTACACCGCAACGATGGCTACCTTCAATGAAGACTCCTCAAACACCGACAACCCTATCCCCAATGTCATTCCGACATATATATCCACCGAAAATGCGCTCTTGTAGACAAACGCTCGATTCGCGTCATAGCTTTTAAAGCTTGTCGCATCTCAATCCGTTGGAAAAAGTTTTTCCTGTAGCATATTTTATTTTTACGAACCAACAAGGTCTTTGTTTATTTCCTTCTGCTTTTGCTCCAATTTCCCCATTGTTTTTTCAAGGATAGTATTTCAGAGCCACTAGTCAAGTTTATTGTAACAATAAACGTACGTTTCGGAAACATTTTGTGCTGTGAAACAGAATACACTAAAGTTTGAAGGTCACATCGATTTTCGAAAGTTTATAAATGGAGGTGTATGACAGTATCACCAGCTGTTGCTGTCCAAGTAACTCCAACATCGAAATACTACAACGATTCCAATCGAAAACGCTAAGAGCCTTAATAGACGCACCTTGGTATGTTACCAACGAAACCATCCATCGCGACCTCAAGATACCTACAGTCAAAGAGGAAATAGCAAAATATAGCGACAGATATAGCAAAAGAGTCAACAAACACCGAAACCCCCTAATCACTGGACTACTCGATACGATGGACCAGATTCGATTTCTTTTTACTACAGACATGCAAAAAATTTCGTCTTGTCTTACTTCCTCAACAACTTTTAGATCTGATAGAAAAAAGAAACATACGAAGTAATAAGTAATGCTTACTAATAAATTCAACAAATACAGAGGAAGATGGCTAAATCGATAAATTAACGAGACTAAAAATTAATTACATCATGGATCTCTCGCTTTTAATTTTAAGCTGTAAATTACCGATATCGGTGACTGCCATATTCTCTTGAGTTTCCAAATCGTAAAGAATCTTTCCCCAGGGATTGGTCAACTGTGTATGTCCCCATGCGACGTAACTTGCTTAAGGAACACGAGCCGGTGATATGCAGGCAACGTATAATTGATTATCATTCGCTCTGAAACGCTGAAGTAATGACCAGTGCAGTGGTCCAGTGGTCATATTGAATGCCGCTGGATATATCAGCATTTGGCAACCTAACCCAGAGAAGCAGGAAATATGAAGCCACCGAATACCAATTAACTTCGTAGTTGCACGGTTCACATTCCATCATTTCTGAATATGCGAGGACAGTCCTCTTATTGTGCTTTTAATTCTTTTATTTGTTTCATTTTCAGCAAATATACTGGTTTTTTAAATTAAGCTTCTTTTTATACAGAGTTACAGATTATATTAATTTTATATAGAATATATTTAAGAAAGATATTTAATTTTTTGCTAGTTAAGTATTGATCGATTAAGTTACTGTACCTTTGTTCCGATAAATGCGTGCCATTTCCTCGAATCTAATATCATAGCAAATGCCAATACCTATTTTGCAGCCCTTCACATCGAACGTCGTTAGGGAGTTACCAGGACTGAGTGAATCACTCTCTCGAAAAGTAATCTTATTAGGAATGTCGATGTCGAATAGATGTACCTAATAACATAAAAATGTGGTCGCTAATTCTATTGCTGCAACTTTTGTAATTTAATATCAAAGTTACCAACTCCTAAACTTTAATTATTTTTTATTTAATAACTGACAGCGTTTTTATCACTTTCTTTTATTAAAAAATCTTATCATTTAATAATGTTTAAAAAGGAGAAAAAATAAGTATAATAATATTTTAAGTATGTGAAAAATTTATACAACAACAAACACATTACAACAAAAATGGGCGTTTCCCGTATCATAACGTATTTTATAAACCGTAAATTATAGAATTGGTTATAGTATACGTATGTACATATGTATATTCCTAAATTATTCCTAGATAGAGTCACTTTCTTCACCCCAATATTTTCAAATTCAAAGCCATAAAGGAATATATTACTTACCTTTCGGTGTTTTGCTATCAAAGTTCCATCGGGACCCCAAATAGTACAGGTATTGTACAATTTAGCGCCCTCTATTTCAGGCATCGTACCACCAACTACATAGATGTTGTTTTCTTTAGCTGCGTTCGATGAAGCAACGCTCGTTTCACCATCAGGAATACTCTCGGCGTATTTTGGAAAGTACTCTGCATTGCAATATTTCAATTAATGAAGAATAACTGTCTTTTGTTCCAACCATAAATTAAATTGAAATGTTTGTCAGTTTTTTATTTTTTAAATTATTAAAATAACTAAGTTTTATATTTCGACTTAATTAAATATGCAATTACTTAGCTAATAGTATATATAATAAATTGTTTCTACAGGTTCAAAATGAAAAATGAATATTTAGAAATATTTAATTACGACAATGCTATTTGTGTTAGCATCAGTGGCTTGTTACTCAACGACTTTGCTAGTACTTTTTGAAACATAAAGTTAGTTTTCAATTAACACTTATACTAGAGGCGGAATTATAAATGCAAAATAATTGATAATACTAATTTATAAGTACCTAATTATTAGTATCTTAAAAAATATATTTATACAAAAATCACGATAATCATGAAAATGGGGAAATCCTATATTCTCGAATCAATTCACAATTTATTTTGTATATTAATTAGATTCCGCGCTCATCAGTACGTACTCACTGGCGACATCGAGAAAATGTATCGGCAATTCCTCGTACGACCAGAGGATCGGAAATATCAAAGGATATTATGGCGCAGCGCGAGTGGAGAAACAGAAACATATGAGCTTAACACCGTAATACTCTTATCATAGAAATAGAAGCAGTCCTCAATTCATATAGATATACATGTATATGTGACGAAATATACTAAAGCAATATTGACCCTTTGTCGCTGAAAGTATCAAACTACAAAACTTCCTTTCAAATTTTCAGAATAAGGAAATCAGGATCATGATAAATAATTGGAACATAATTAAAAATAATATATCTTCTCTATAAGATAATGAATACATTGGTTCATTTAATTTTTATGGATATTCAAACGCTTCTGTGAAATAAAACGTCAAGATTATAGAGTATAAAATTCATAGCTATGAAATAACTAAAACTCTGATGTATTATTAAAAATATACGTTAGGTTGTATGTAGTGATACATACAAAGATTACATGTACAAACCCATAATTAACACAATGCTACCGCAACCATTCTGCAATCTACCTTGCCCAAAACACTCTTCCAGTCACCTCCAAACTCTTCAATTCTCTCCACCTAACCACCCACAAACCATTCACAAACATGCAATTCCCGACAAAAGAAGAACTTATCGTCAGTTGTCCTTAACATCTCGTTCATTCATTTGGTCCCTATCCCCCTATTTCCTCCCACTGCGATGATCGCACTACATTTTTCCACGTCTCTATTCTATTCTCTGGATGACCTGAATTCTCGAGCAGTCGAGTGACGATTGATCTGTACAATTGATCGATTTCTTTTTACTACAGCCATGCAGAAAATTTCGCCTTGGAAAAGAATGTTGTGATTTCGAATGTCTGGATCACCTGAAGAACGTTACCGGAACTGGTAAAGTTTATGTCGTTGATGATAATAATTCCTCCACGACTCAGCAACAAAAGCTACTCTGGGTGATGAGCTTAATGGTGCTGTTGCGGCTAGTTTAATTTTTCAACAGGGATCCAGATGGCGCCGTTGACGAAATTCTTTCACTATAAACGTCAACGATCAACATCAGCCATCAGGGAACGAAGAAGGTACGCTGTAACGTGTCTGAGTAATTATACCTCGAGGAGTACATACAGTTATGTAATGAAGATTCGTATGTGAGTGTTTGTTTTCTTATTTCTTTTCCCTTTGTTTCATTTGAATGGATTTTTGTACTCAAAGAGCGAGGTAAGATTACGTCAGATACGTTTTTACATATGCTAAAAAAATGGAAAATGATGATGATGAATCAATGACACGTAGAAAATAATAATCTATTGTATTGCTGTTATCTAATGGTGTTGTAGTTGACTGTATGGTGGATGTATCTAATGGTGCTGTAGTTGACTGTATGTTGTTCAATATTGCTATGAAGCTCTTCTGATTTATTGTCACTTATACGAAGGATGGAAGTATACGAAATTGATAAAATTATTAATAATATTTACGAAGAGAAAGTAAACTGTTGGATATATGACAAAATAATTCTATTTTAAATAAGAGGCTGGTCAGCGTGGTTATTTAGTTTACAAAATCAAACGAATTTAATGAATGTAATGGTAAGGAAGTAACTATAAGTGGCTGTTAAACTATTTTTATGCTTGAAAAGTAATTCGCAAAGTAATGTAAAGCAGTACTACTGAGTTGTACATAACCTCTTTCAGAATTTGTTCTTAACCTCTTGCTTCATAGCTTCCTTAATTATACTCCTCAAACTTATTGACTACTTCGATGTTGTTACGAACAGAAACTGATAAAATATTAATCTTAAATATAGATTGAAATGAAAGCTTGTCACGTAAATGTGTGTGTGTGTGTGTGTGTGTGTGTGTGTGTGTGTGTGTGTGTGTGTGTGTGTGTGTGTGTGTGTGTGTGTGTGTGTGTGTGTGTGTGTGTGTGTGTGTGTGTGTGTGTGTGTGTGTGTGTGTGTGTGTGTGTGTGTGTGTGTACTGCTTACTCAAACTATGGATCACATAACCTATACAAAAAAAAAAAAAAAAAAAATTATTGTACACTATAAAGCAAGAGGTTAAATCTTTAATCTGTTAAGAATTAAATTTTTTATTGTAACTGCGAAAATTATAAAAGTACCAAGCGAAGCAAGTACGGAATATAGGGATATAGGAAGCGATGGGGAACAGCAAGTAACTCCAACATCGAAATACTACAACGATTCCAATCGAAAACGCTAAGAGCCTTAATAGACGCACCTTGGTATGTTACCAACGAAACCATCCATCGCGACCTCAAGATACCTACAGTCAAAGAGGAAATAGCAAAATATAGCGACAGATATAGCAAAAGAGTCAAGAAACACCGAAACCCCCTAATCACTGGACTACTCGATACGACGGACCAGATTCGCAGGCTGAAGAGGCACTACCCGCTAGACCTAAACGTTAGATTCATTTAATTATCCAAATTAAGCTAATGCACTTACTTATAATACTTATAAATTATACCTATCTATAATAAGTATTAACTTATTGTAAATAAACAGCCATGTCACTGCGCCACGCCAGAAAAATTACTGAAAATTCTCAACGCGAGAATTGATTGTAATTCCAACAAATAAATAAAAAAAAAAAAAAGCTGTTGCTGTCCCCAAGCGCCAAAATACGTTCTGACTACTATTTTATGTATCTCACAGAAGTATGTCTTCATTCATCATCTCCCATGCCATCCACCAACGTGTTCTTAACATGTTATCTCCTAGTAAAATATTGATATTGAGTCAGATATCCAACTGAATAATCTTTTCGGTGTCTACTATAAGACATTTAAAACCAAGGCTCGTACACACGTGTGCTTATACGTCAGATGTAATACTTAACACGAAACCTGCTTATATTAATATTAAATTTATGCATAGTAGGATGTTCGACCTTTGTAAAAATGAAATTATAATACATACAGTTTCACCGTGGAAAAGTGAATCTTTCTAGCATGTCCACGCAAATGCAGCGGAGGGGAGGACTGTGCATGCACCAAACAACTTTACGTTCGTAATTTTTCACACAAATGTACAACTGTAGGGAAATAATTATCTCTGATTTTTCGGATGTTAGGAATCGACAATATCGCATAACGGAATGCTGTGTTCTACGTATTCTATTTTTGTTACGAAAGTGGTACAAACGAAGTCCACGTAAGAATAGTACAACAAAATCGGTTGAGGTTAGGTTATCGTGCAGATATCGCGGCTTTTGCATTGGAAATCACGCAACTGCCAGTCTCGTCGTTCCTTGTAAACGAAAGAAAGGTATTGTAATCGGTCGGAATTAACATAAAACTCGTCGCATGCGACCATATGGCCTGAATGTTGAATAAACGAGAGTAGAGCGCGAGCTATGTGATTCTAACCGTTTAGGCGGAAACTAATGATTGTAACCAGAGCCGAGATATATGCCAATATTACTTTGCTCGACAAAGCGTATAAGATGAGGAGAGAATCGCGATAAGGTAGAACAAGAGACAGATATTCTCTACGTAAAGCAAGTCTGTCAACTAGATTGAAATCCTATAGCTATAACTACAGTGAATCCATATTCTGGCGAATTGTCTTTTCACAAATGAAGCTTCTGAAGAACGGAATTGATACAATAACTACTGTTCATTCATAACTACTGTTGTAAGAATCTATATATTTGTCTATCTATATCTATATATATCGATCTATATATATTTGTCAGAATGTCATTTTATCAAAAAACCCATCCTCTGTAATCATAGTTTAACGAAGCATAATTAATAGAAGAGGTAGAGCGTTAAGTGGAGATGATTTAATCACAGTTAAGTAGATAAATCTCTATATTAGTCTCTTTAATTAAAATGTCCTACGTTTTATTTGCGTCATTTTTTTTCTTCATCCAATTTAAAATGTTTAAATAACAATAGCCTATACAATATAATTTTATGTAAAAAAATTGATTATACCATGTTTATTACAGATATTTAACATTTTTGTGTACATACAAAATTTAGATTATACCTCGCTTGAGAACAAAAATTCTATTTGTTTTCCTAACATGTACTAATAATTATTGATCAAACTAGAAAAAGCTGGAGGAGATTACTTAGGAAGATTACTTAGCATCTTATATTCCTGGCAAGAGAAAATGAAAAATTCGTTTCTTCTCTTTGCTTCCCTGTTCCTTCTTTCCTCCTTTTTCCCTTTTTACATCGCGTTGTTTTACATCGCAATTTACATTTATTTGTAAAGTTTGAATCTTCTCGATATTGAAGATGTTGAAGCTGCAAGTATGTATTTCATTTTAATCCATTCGAGACCGAGATTTAATTGTAAGACGATACCTAGGTGTCGGTACGATCTGAATGTTTAGTTAGAATGATTCTGTGTTTTACTCTCTCCAGGGTATCCTTTTCATACTTTGATTTTAAATCGATGACAATCTTAAATAGTATGCCTCATATTTTTAAAATATAAAATTATATACTATGTTATTCTATAATGTATTATGTACAGTCATATATATATATAATAATTCTATATTGAAAAAAATATGAAATTAACATGATATATACATTACTACATAAGTTATATATAAAATATGTATACTATACCCTTGCCTACTGACTGATATGAATTTCTTTCGGTCTCGAATGCGTTAAAAGAGAGCGCAAAGAAGGCGAAATTACTTATTGTAATTAGTAAAACGACCTGAGAGGCAGACAGATACAAGAAAGAAGGAATATTATATTAGCGGCATTATCATGTTTTTGCTCTCTTTAAGTCTTTCATCGAGACAGACAATCTACAGGTATTAATCGACCAATTTCTCCAAGCTGATAACTTCGAATTGATGTTTATATATAAGAAGTGTTATGTGTTAATCTGTCTAAATGTTTAAAAGGTGTTATAAATTAAATGTTGTTAAACGATACGTAATTGCCTTTTGATCGTAAATTTTACTATCAAGGGGTCTTTTATGTATGCGTAATCATTGTGAATTATAACAATTTATGTGATCGATATTAAAGGTGTTTAAAAGCATGTAGTTTTTTTCTATATTACTATTCTCCTATATTATTATCCTATATTATTATAGCATTCCTATATTATTATAATATCCAATTACATGTTGATACACAAGATATACAGATTATTATTTATAACGTTTTGGTTTTCTTAATTGAGTCATTCATTTAGTACAAATGATAAGAAATTAGTAATAATTCACAAAAAAAGGATATCGTAGTAGAAATATTATAAAAAAACATTTTCTGTTTTAGTGTAGAGTTACTCCTTCTTACAGACAGTGTCGTACAAATCTGTACGTCTCTGAGAAAATGTAGGTATCTGAGCCCTTACTTCCTCAACAACTTTTAGATCTGATAGAAAAAAGAAACATACGAAGTAATAAGTAATGCTTACTAATAAATTCAACAAATACAGAGGAAGATGGCTAAATCGATAAATTAACGAGACTAAAAATTAATTACATCATGGATCTCTCGCTTTTAATTTTAAGCTGTAAATTACCGATATCGGTGACTGCCATATTCTCTTGAGTTTCCAAATCGTAAAGAATCTTTCCCCAGGGATTGGTCAACTGTGTATGTCCCCATGCGACGTAACTTGCTTAAGGAACACGAGCCGGTGATATGCAGGCAACGTATAATTGATTATCATTCGCTCTGAAACGCTGAAGTAATGACCAGTGCAGTGGTCCAGTGGTCATATTGAATGCCGCTGGATATATCAGCATTTGGCAACCTAACCCAGAGAAGCAGGAAATATGAAGCCACCGAATACCAATTAACTTCGTAGTTGCACGGTTCACATTCCATCATTTCTGAATATGCGAGGACAGTCCTCTTATTGTGCTTTTAATTCTTTTATTTGTTTCATTTTCAGCAAATATACTGGTTTTTTTAAATTAAGCTTCTTTTTATACAGAGTTACAGATTATATTAATTTTATATAGAATATATTTAAGAAAGATATTTAATTTTTTGCTAGTTAAGTATTGATCGATTAAGTTACTGTACCTTTGTTCCGATAAATGCGTGCCATTTCCTCGAATCTAATATCATAGCAAATGCCAATACCTATTTTGCAGCCCTTCACATCGAACGTCGTTAGGGAGTTACCAGGACTGAGTGAATCACTCTCTCGAAAAGTAATCTTATTAGGAATGTCGATGTCGAATAGATGTACCTAATAACATAAAAATGTGGTCGCTAATTCTATTGCTGCAACTTTTGTAATTTAATATCAAAGTTACCAACTCCTAAACTTTAATTATTTTTTATTTAATAACTGACAGCGTTTTTATCACTTTCTTTTATTAAAAAATCTTATCATTTAATAATGTTTAAAAAGGAGAAAAAATAAGTATAATAATATTTTAAGTATGTGAAAAATTTATACAACAACAAACACATTACAACAAAAATGGGCGTTTCCCGTATCATAACGTATTTTATAAACCGTAAATTATAGAATTGGTTATAGTATACGTATGTACATATGTATATTCCTAAATTATTCCTAGATAGAGTCACTTTCTTCACCCCAATATTTTCAAATTCAAAGCCATAAAGGAATATATTACTTACCTTTCGGTGTTTTGCTATCAAAGTTCCATCGGGACCCCAAATAGTACAGGTATTGTACAATTTAGCGCCCTCTATTTCAGGCATCGTACCACCAACTACATAGATGTTGTTTTCTTTAGCTGCGTTCGATGAAGCAACGCTCGTTTCACCATCAGGAATACTCTCGGCGTATTTTGGAAAGTACTCTGCATTGCAATATTTCAATTAATGAAGAATAACTGTCTTTTGTTCCAACCATAAATTAAATTGAAATGTTTGTCAGTTTTTTATTTTTTAAATTATTAAAATAACTAAGTTTTATATTTCGACTTAATTAAATATGCAATTACTTAGCTAATAGTATATATAATAAATTGTTTCTACAGGTTCAAAATGAAAAATGAATATTTAGAAATATTTAATTACGACAATGCTATTTGTGTTAGCATCAGTGGCTTGTTACTCAACGACTTTGCTAGTACTTTTTGAAACATAAAGTTAGTTTTCAATTAACACTTATACTAGAGGCGGAATTATAAATGCAAAATAATTGATAATACTAATTTATAAGTACCTAATTATTAGTATCTTAAAAAATATATTTATACAAAAATCACGATAATCATGAAAATGGGGAAATCCTATATTCTCGAATCAATTCACAATTTATTTTGTATATTAATTAGATTCCGCGCTCATCAGTACGTACTCACTGGCGACATCGAGAAAATGTATCGGCAATTCCTCGTACGACCAGAGGATCGGAAATATCAAAGGATATTATGGCGCAGCGCGAGTGGAGAAACAGAAACATATGAGCTTAACACCGTAATACTCTTATCATAGAAATAGAAGCAGTCCTCAATTCCCGCCCGCTAACTCCTATCTCCACCGATCCAAATGATCTCCTAGCCCTCACTCCCGGACATTTCCTCATTGGCGATTCATTAATGTGCTTACGTGATCGAGATTTCAGAGACATTCCATCGAACCGACTCTCCAAATGGCAGCATATCCAACAGCTTAAACAACATTTTTGGAACCGCTGGCATAAGGAGTATTTGAACGAGCTAACCAACCGCAATAAATGGAGCAAGGGTGGACACAGCATCCAAAAGGGCACAATCGTCATCCTCAGAGAGGACAACGTTCCCTCCATGCATTGGCTTCTGGGCCGAGTTATCAAGGTTCATCCAGGCGCCGATGGTGTCATCCGGACAGCTACAGTTCAGACGGCAAAGAGCATTTTGGATCGGGGCGTCAAAAGGCTTGTCCCACTGCCAATTCAACCCGATCTCGAGAAACCCGAACAACTAGCCATCGAGACGAAATAAGATGGGAACCTCAACCACACCTCGCTAGTTTGATCGGTACCCTCTCAACGGGGGGAGAATGTTACGCCATGCGGCTTACCATAGGTCATATTCTTAACTATCGATCGCGGCACTATAATGTCGCAGACGGATCGTCGCGTCTGCCCGGCAAACAAACATTGTAGTGGCAAGCGCATGGTTCATTAAGCAGGGCGACTTCCAGAAACGTCGACTCGTGGCCCGTATTTTACCTCGCTGTAAAAGAATGTGGCGTGATCCGAACGTAGTGGGGGTCGCCTTCCAGAAAAAACGAAAAAAATCGAAAGGCGTTCAGAACTTTTCGAGAAGTCGAACCGTCAACACATGTGGTATGTCGCGCATTACTTATCAACCAAAACGCAGTTACATTTTTTTTGTTCCATTTATATCTTTCTAGTTAATAAGTTGTTGAAATAAACATTAATTTATTTGTGTTAATTCTGTGGAATTTCATTGAACTACCCTTATTATCATAATCGAAATAAGGGGATCGATCAGTTCGTGGCGTCGATTATTTAATCGTAATGGGAACTTACAACTCTCGTTGACGTGCTATCTCGCGATCGCGTCTCTCCGCGAACGGTCGAAACAAAATGATTCACTAAAAACTGTCCTGAATTCCTAAGAATTTATTTACCGAAAAACTGACAAAGTGTTTATTTAAAAAATGAGGTTGAAGGTAGTCCTTTTCTTTCATTTCATTCATTTTCATTTTCTTTCTTAAGTATGGCTAACACAATATCTAATCAATTAAAATTTTATATTTTCACGTGAAAAGTTTCTTTAGATAATTATTATCAACATGATGACTCACTCTTACGGATTAATACGTGTCTGTAGGGCAATCCGGTGGACTTGATCGGCTTTTTACTTCGAAAGTTGAGTAATCGGTGTCGCTTTCTTACGCATCTTTGAACTGTATAAATGTTTTAAAATTGTTTGATCCAGAATGTACCACACCGGACAATCAAGAAGGCAGGTGCCTTGACTACAGAAAATGTAAACCTCTGCAAGAAATATGGCAGATACAGTACCGTACAGCCACCGATTTTTATAGACGATCAGTGTGCAGATACCAGGGCAATGTTACGATCGTTTGCTGTCCGAACGATCCAAACAAAGAGAAGAGAGAAATTTTAATAAAAACTGTGTATAAGTATAAGGCTTTGCGACCACCATACTGTGGTTTTAGCAACGTCTCTCATACCAGGGTGGTCGATGGTAAACCAGCTGAACTTGGTACGTTTTATGTCTTTCTTTCCGATTAATAATAAGCCATTTACTGCAAAGAATGAACTTTAAAGGCATTAAACAGCACATCAATGTACATTTCAATTAGACTAAATAATAATGCTATGATTTTATCGGTAGTAACTTTACTTATTAACTTGAATTATTTCTTTCTTTTACTTCATGTTAGGAAGAGTATCTTTTTGCTTGAAATAAAAAATTGATATAGGAGTAATAATATGGATAGAGATCAAAAACTGTTAGGGCAGAAATTACACGTTTGAACTTTATAGTTCAGTATAGTTCAAATAGAAATTATATAGAATTATTTAATAATTTGTATTCCACTGGAATAAAAATTTAATTTCTGTCTTTATCAAATCTCTATTTCAGAGTATTTGTACGTATGTACTTATCGTCTGCTGTATGATCGAATATCGAATAGGTAATAATCGTTGTTACCCGTTATGTGAGAAAAAATTATGTATATTCACAACTATGACTATTGCATTTTAGGCGCTTGGCCATGGATCGCTGCATTAGGTTTTCGTAATCCCCGAAACCCAGACAAACCACTATGGAAGTGCGGAGGTTCCCTGATATCGGCTAGGCATGTTTTGACCGCAGCACATTGTGCACATATGGATGGAATAGAAAACATACACAATCATAATATTGTCATTCTTAGATTGGTGGAGGAGGTGCCATTTTCGAGTAAGTCCTCAAATATATATATATATATATATGCTATTGAGTATTACTGAAGTATCATATCCTGAAATTTCTTACTGTACACATATATTGTGTCATAAAGCGTGTATAATTCTTTCTCATACTTTTGGTCATTCGTTTCCTGCATTTTCATTTATTTTTTTATTTTTCAGGGTACGTATATCCCATTTGTACGAAAGAGCCCCTACGAAAGAGCAACTTCGTCGGCTATAACCCCCTTGTTGCTGGATGGGGAGCATTAAGATATAGTAAGTGATATCAATTTTATAATAAAATTAAATAGTTCCAGTCTTAAATATCTTTCTTATTTTCTTCGTAGGACGACCACGACGTAATGCATTAATGGAAGTACAAATGCCAGTGATTAAGAACGCCGAATGCAAAATAGCTTATTCCAAATTTCCTAATGCACCTGATATCACTGATGGTATAATATGCGCCGAACATGCTCAGGGTGGAGAGGATTCTTGTACGGTAATTAAGTTACAGAGTTACTACAAACTATACGGTATCTGAAGACACGTCGATTCGAATTAACATCAAATCGACGTCTTAAACATTAAAAATAATAGATAAACACAATTTAATAGTTTTGCCCACTTCTCACACCTCGTTATGGTATTTAATCTAATTTCCTTCTAATCTTAGTTTTGCTCAAAATACATATAACATGTACGTTATAAATTGGAGTATTTCAATACACAAATCAATAGAAGATTATTACTGTATATAAGTATAATTTCAATACAATTCGATCGATATATTTCAGTGTCTTTGATTAAAAATTTAACGATCCTTTCAGGCTGACCGCGGCGGACCACTGCTGATACAACATGAATTAACCTCGTATTTAATAGGTATTGTGTCTTATGCTTATAAGTGCGGCACAGCTGGGTATCCCAGCGTTTACACTAGGGTCACATCGTACCTTGACTTCATTCTCCAAGCGATGCAATAATATGATATTACTGTTCCATAAATATCATTGTGTAAAAAACGTAAAGTTGGATTTTCTTATTGTGGAGATAAGAAACAGCTCAAATTTACATTGTTTTGTACGTTACAAATTATAGGCTTAAAATGTACGAAATGTAACTTTGAAACGACACTAATTTTTTACGCACGATAAACCTCCACGACTTAGGTATGTAAAGATGATAAACGTGTATTAATTCTATTAATTTGGTAATAATAAACCAACTTTCTGAGAAGTTCTGTAAATTTCGTTTCTGTTGTATCAAGAGAATAATGGAATATTCCACTTAGATCGTATACTTCTTGTACGTACGTACAAAATTTTCCGGCTAATCTAAAACACTTCATAAGATAGAGAGCTTCTGGAAATTCGGACACAGAGAGTGCATAAAATACAAGATAAGTCTCGTGTCTTTCAAAATTATTTTTTATTCGCTAAAAACGTCCTGTGTACTCATGCAATCACATGCAACCTCGAAACTTCACTTATTTTTTATCACTTTCCAATTCAATACACAGTTTCAGCATTTTTGACTATATGTAAGAGAAATTTCCATTCAGCCAAAGGTGTACTTACAGATTATAGATTCCTATACGACTCTCAGTAAAAATTTATCCGCACTCCAGATAGTTAAAACTTCTGTCGACCGTATTGATCCATCTGCACTCTTCGTATGACGTCAATATCTGTTCAGTGCTGCTGCGCAGGTTTCTTTGTGTTACGTCAATTCGTTTGTGACCGTTGCGCGAGTAATGGCGCTTTGCAATGGTGATTTGCAGGAAAACAGTGCAGGATGCTGTGATTCGTTTCTTGTGGTCGGAGGTTATGTTTGATGCCTATATTTATCAAAGATTTAATGCACATTATGGAGAAAGTGTTTTGTCACGAAGTGTGTTTGAATGGGCACAAAAGTTCAAAGAAGATCGCACGAGTGTTATGAAAAAACAGCTGGACGCCCGTCCACATCCACGATGACAACATTGAACGTGCTCATGAACTTATGCTCTATGGAATAGACGAGTGACACTGGATAATGTGGCAAATCATTTGCAAATCAGCCACGGCTCTGCTTATGCAATAGTGCACGACAGATTTGGATTTTAAAAAGTTTGTGCGAGATGGATGCCGAAAAAGCTGATGAAAAGGTGAAGACGACGATGCATTCGTGGTTCGCAGCTCAGCCCAAAACATTTTTTAATGAGAAAATACAAAGGTCCTTCGGCAAATGGACAAAGTGTATACAGAAATCGAGTGATTATGTCAAAAAATGATGTATGTCTTTTTTGACAATTGCTTAAAATAAATTCTACACCGACAGAGCGGGTAACTTTTTACTCACCCTCGTAAGACACTTAAATTTCCAATCTATTATGATGAATAAAAGAGCTTATACTATTAAATCTAATTGTATTTTGTTGCATGAGAGTACACGTGTATGTGATGTACATTACCTTTATATCCCCTTGAACGCTTCAATATTGCGCATATATACTATATTTTGTACAGCTTCTATAAAATTTCGTATGTTTGTTTAGGCTGTTAATCTAGAGGCTGGAGTACAAAGAAGTGGCACAATGATGTGGGCTGATGACATTTATAATTATCAAGGAATCACCCCTACATTCGCTCAGGTATATATCGTTGACTATAACGTATTTAACATATATGATTGTTAGAATATTAATAATTAATTTTTAATTCTATCAGAATTTTAATGAAACTGTCCCTTGGGAAGGAAGAACTGATACCTTGATATCACGGTTTGTACATCCTATATATACGACAAATTTTAGAACATTATATAACGAAGAACCAGATCGTCGTGGCCATGTGATGTGAATAAAAGGACTTGAATTTGATGATATTTTTATAATGTTAGATAACATAACTAAGTATCTTCACAGTAAGATAGGATGACATGGTTTACATGATCTTAATGTTGTTCACTCGAGTGATGATATTATAAGGAAAAGCGTAATATCACAGGTAGGATGATTCATAATTTAGAACTACTAACTCATGTATGTATTAAAAATTAAAGAAATATATTAAATTTTATAGGATATTTATGTTTAGTAACCAGTAATTCAGAGATTGGTATTCATGGTTACTATAACGAGGCTGTAGAAACGCACCCTTTCTTCTTTGCAAATGGTCCTGTATTTATGTCTAAGCCGAAACTGGAACCTCTGAATAATTTAGATTTATTCTTGTTATTTTCTAAAATACTTATCTACAGTATACCATAAGGAATGATACCGTATCGCACCTAATCAAGTGCCTTAAGAAACATCAACAGGATATCACAGTAAGTAATCCCTTATCGACAGAAGTGTAAGTAAAAGTTATGTGTCATTGTTATACACAATTATGTGTTAGTGTTATACACAGTTATTTATCATTTTCTATTAATTCAGTTGTAGCCACTACAATATCTATGACACTGGTAGTAATTATAAGAACAATAATGATGTTCTATAAGAGGAAATGATGATTAGGAACAAAAACTTACAGGTAAGTCAAAGTATATGTTATTTGCCATTTGAAAAGAAAGTTACTAACTTGGAATTTTTTGATAAATAATAATTGTGCAAAATATATTGGATTTCAAATTTGTCAAAAATTGAAATTTAAGAAGCATTGTAATAATATAACATTAATATTTTGATTTTTCAGGAGATATCATGCGGTGGATGGATAATATGTAAAAAATATTAAGCAGTATATGAATTTTCATATTGCGTAGAGATAACAAAATGAATTTTAAAAAATGTCGACACGGTAATAAGAAATAGCATCGTGACAAAGAATATATAAAGACAGTTTCATTTTTTATAAATAAAAATTTGTTGTTCCAGATTTTGAAATACAGTGAAACGTTTAATTAGTATCTTAATATCTTTAAATAATTATTATTTTAGAATCAATTGTAATTGTATCATACGTACTTTTGAATTCGTGCAAGAACATATGTAATTTTGAAGTAGTTATTATTAGGAAACTGTTAGACGCGAACAGTATGCGAAAAGTTAGTATGCAGTGTAATAATTATCAATCAAAACACAAGAATTAAATTCTTGAGGAAAAAATTTCCGGAATTTCTTATTTACATGATTATAGAGAAATCCATAATAAAAAGGAGCTGCTTTCTAATACTTCGCTTCCTTGTAATACCTACGTTAACAATAACGAGGTTCGACTTTTTGTTTTTAGAGGGATACTGGAAAATTTGAAAGTACAGTACCATTGGGAAGAAAATCACGATATTGAAAACGATATTTGCAAGTAAATTTCCAAAAAATCTGTTTTCAAATTTTCGCTTTCTATTTCACATTAAAAGAAAGGGAGGGCTGCCTTCTTTTTCTGCAAGACAAAACAAACATTCTGAATCTCGTATCAATGAATGATGTCAATAAGTTATTTTTCTTTTCAGATTGAACAATATTCCAGATTTATTCATAATTTCATACTACGCGAAGAATAGACTTTCATAGGTATATAAAGGAAATATTAAGTATAGGAAAACTCTTTTTCGTTGTAGGTGACATATGCTTCACGGTTGAACACATGTATTTTTGAACACATATAAATGAAAAAGTACTCTTATGGAGAAAAAGAATTGATACCTTCGATTGACATTAGATAATGTATATAAACTTATGAACAATCACTATCACTATCAGTTTGTATTTTAGGTGCACACGCAGATTTGTTGGAGTTCTTATAAAATGTACTTCCTGTACGAACGTTTTATTCTTCCAAATTTTACGATACTATGTCTCATATGATAACTATATGGATTAAACGTAATATAAATGATCCGAAAATAGACTCGAACGACATTAATTGTCTTTCTATTTATACCAATATCGAAAATACAAGTAAAGCTGGAGCAATAGTATGCAAGAATGGACTATTTATTATTTTAAACCAAATCATAGCATATTCAGAATGCACAGTATTATCATGAAATGTAAATGAATCAGTTGTAAACGAACGATTTTACTGTAAAATCGTTGCCGCCTTTTTTTCATCTGAAATATAGCAGCAATGAGTACATTCTTTTAATATATAATAAAACGAGATATCTTTATAAAGTTACATATGTCATCACTGGTAACTGTTATCTCGTATGACGCCAAATATACCGTTAGTATGGAATGATATTTTTATGAAGATATACTTTAATGATAGATTTTATGAATGAAACGTTATATAAGAAAAATTATCTCTTGTTATTCTATGAAGTGTAGTAGCTAATGAAGATTAATTTTACGAAGTATTAGAGCAAAAGAGAATTAAAAAATTAAAAAGATCTAAATAAGATTGTTCGTGTGGCTTAATTATCTCAATTCTGGTACACCACTTGTTACATTCTAACTAATTAGCGCTAAACAATAACTTGCAAATATTAAAGATATTAACACCTAAAGGTTTTCAGGAAATTTTATAATATTTGATTATTGTATATCTAGTCATTGATTGATAAAATTTCTTGTATAAGCATAGATCGAGGTTGACGTCATACGCAGATTGCATATCATTGACAGGTATCGTTTTAATTTATTTTATGGCTAGAATCGTTTGAATATTATACGAATAATTATTTCCATTCGAACGATTAATAAATCACGTACCTATAAAAGATATATTACGAAAAAGAGGTGACGAAACAAAAAAATATTGGAAATTCCGTTGTCATTAGATCAATTACTTTTGCAATGATTTTTATTTCCATGTAATTACATATGAAATGGGTAATTCATTAACATCTCCTCGAATCGAATATAATTCGTTACACTTCACAACGATTCAAATAATGGACGGGAAATATATAATAACTTTCCTGTCCTTGCGTTAAAATAGTACTGTACAAATCAGATGATACAACCTAACCCCAACCTAACCCCAAAAAACCCAATTACATCCACATTGCATGACAGCACACTTGCAATGGATTTTTGTGATTTCAATGTCACAGACAATGACACAACTAATCAGAACACGTTCGAGGCTATAGACATTGAAATTACCGCGTGTTTAATACGTTTAAAGCATAAATCTAAATTTCACGCGATTATTTCTTTGTACATTGTGAAACTCTTAAATTATCTTAATCGAATAAATAATCCTAATGTAATAAAACATCTTGAAATAGACCTAGATATCTGAAACAGAAACTCGAAGGATAAGAAATCCTAAAAGGTACTAATCCTAAAATAACAAACTCCTAAATAATAAACAAGTGATAAAACCTGTTATAAATAATAAACCTTACCTGGAATAATCAAATCCTAACTAATCGAAAATAAAATAAGGCAAGCAATTCTTAATCTTTCAAGTAATTTTTCCGAAAACACAGAAAGATAGAGAAATTAAAAAGACGCAGCACAAATTGCAGCACAATGAAAGTTTCGGAGCGATGAATACGATCGTATTAAACTAAATAATTTTCAAAAGTGAAATTACACTGAAACGTATATCGATGATATTTGTCATTTCTACGATCTGTTTCGCTTGGTCGTGCTTCTTTTCTGATGTAAATTCAATTTATAATACGAACTAAGTTTCCTTTATTATTATTAGTCCTGCGTCTTTTTAATTCGTCACTTCTTTTATTTCAGAACAATGACGGGCTCCAAGATGCTGTTCGGATGTTTGGCGTTAATTGCTTTTCTGCATCCATTAGTTCACGTTTGTACTTCGAGTAGTACAGCTCAAGGTTTGTACTTCGAGTTGTCTTTTTCCATGCACTTCAAATTCCAATACGATCTGGTCACGTGGCCTTCGTACAATTTCGAAATTTTACCTGTTTGGTAATCGTCAATGAAAAAAGAAGTTATGCGTGACCTCAACACATTGAAACAATTTTTATGATTTTTTATTTGCCGGTTGGTCAGCAAGTTAATGGAAAAATTTCACTTAACTATTCGCGTTAATCTCTTCGGTTTAACTTTTGGGAAATGCTTCGTTAGCTTCGGGAATATTCCAACGATTCGTTTTACGTACAAAATAAGCATGATAAATATTACATCACGGTAATGTAATATCGGAATATATTAAAGGTGTAATTTTGTTCGATTAATTATAATTTATTAATAATGGATTGAAAATACAGATATTAGTTAGACAGAGAAACGATGTTTGATTAACAGGAAAACTAAATGCAACGCTCGTATTTACAACAAATAACTTGACAACTATTTGGTAACTCTCTCTCTCTCTCTCTCTCTCTCTCTCTCTCTCTCTCTCTCTCTCTCACTAGCAACTCTAACACTCGACAACACTCGCAACTCAATTCTAACGACTCTATGCTTCGACGTCTCGATCAACTCTGATTCTCGCAACACGCACACTTTTCGATTCGCCTTGAATAGCGAAACCGTCCTTCTTCTAACGTTGTCTATTGTTTCCCTCATACCTATGTAAGAACTACCAACTACGTGCCTTTAGTCACGTAGGCACTCTTAAATGTAAACGAACCACAGAAACACGACGTACACGGTTTTTCTATTTTCAGCCGATCTCCAATCAAAGCTATTCTACGATATTACAATCGGCCTTTCCTGACAATCACATCTGCCCTCAGATGTGCTCATCATCGCCGCTCGCACTTACATCACTATCGTCAGCATTCCACCATTTCATGTGATCGGCTGCCGTGGAAGTTGTACGTGGCCCTTCGTGCTCCCCCTCTCGCTGCACTATGCATCGGTCATTTCGCAGGACTTTTATCACCCGATACGGTCCAAGAAACTTCGGATGCAGCTTTAGCCCGGGACCCCTCTGCATCCTCTCGATTGCCACTAGATCTCCCGTCCTGTATGCTGTCGCCTTCTTGCGTCTCCTGTTATACGCCCGCTTGTTTCGGATTTGGATCTCCTCAATCCGTCTCTTTGCGTCCGCACGCAGCTGATCTCGTTCCTCTTGGAACACCGCGGCCTGTTCGTCCTCGATGCTACTGCTCCTCTTTCGCTCTTCCTCTATCTTCCTCTCCGTTGTTTGTTTACCCATTTCACTCTTGTCAGGGGCTTTGATCGTCGTGGCAGCATCGTGACATTTTCGTAGGCTCGGTTCGTACATGGAAGACGTTAACAACTTACCATCTACCGAGACTATGATCTCTTCTTTTTCGAAGGTCTTCACGTTCATCGTGTCCTCGACAATCCCATCGTCGTCCTCGTCATCCACATCCTCTGTATATCGATATTATTGGAGGGATTCCGCACGTGCGACTTCCCTTGTCTTTTCGTTCGCCTTGCATTCACTCTCTTCGAGTCTATCCGAAAACTTGAAACAACCCTCACATCCGCAACGCTATCCTTCTCAGTAAATTCGCAAATATCATCAACAACATCCTGTTGCTGTTGTTTAGCCAGATTCTTCCTCCTCGTGATGTTCGCTAAGTCCTCCTGCTGGCCGCAAGAATCCGACGAGGACACCATCTCGTGGTCCACTTTACCAATCACCACGTGTCTTGCCACTATTCTCCGTTCCTCCGACACTTGCTGCACAGCTGCCCGATACTTCTTCAAAACTTCTGCTAACTCTTCTTTATTTTCTTCCAATTGCGACAGTAGCTCAGTTCGTTCGCGACTAGCTACATTAACACGATCTTCTGCTTCGGAACGTTGCCGCAGTACTTCCTGCAACGAAGCCTGCGTCTCATTCGGTTCTTGCTCCAGTGCCTGTTTCGCTTTAACTGCAACTGCTCTAGCGCATTCTGCATCTTCTAACTGGTTCTTCAGCTGTCGTAAAGCTGCTTTACCCGTCGAGTCACCTTTCGATCTCTCCAGCATCGTTTGAGCGTCTCTTAGCAATGCTTTGGTTCTCTTCAAATCTCTTTTTAGCCTATGTTGCATGTCCTTAACGTGTGACAAATCTATCTCACTCGCCTGTGTCTCTACATCTATCTTGAGGACTTCCGGACACTCATCGGGATTTTCGTCCTTTATTCTACTAATAAAAGATTCTCCCCCTTTTATACTTATTTCAACAGTGTCCAAAAAGTCTGCGCCAATAATAAGCGAATGTTGCATCACTGTGTCTGGAACTACGTGTATGGTTATACAGTACGACTCATTGTCTATAATAATGTTCGTGGAAAATTTCCCGAGCGTAAAATTCCTTCCGGAACCGACACCGCCAAATCCAACGATTTCCCGACTTAATCTGGGCGCTCCGATTTTCACATGCTGATCTGCTCGCATTAGAGTCAGCTCACTACCGGTGTCTATCAACGCGCTCAATTTGAAATTTTCCATCTTAACATCCTTACCACGCCTTGTTTGTAACGACCGAAACACGCTGTAAACTTTTTTTGAGGGCTCACCCAAATTGTCGCAACTTGATGCGATGTGTCCGTACTCCCTACATTTGAAGCAATTGTAGCATCGCGTCTTCCTCGCATCTCCAGATCGACCGGGTTCCTTGTTCCTCTCGGTTTCGGACAGCTTCGCCACCGGCTTTACCCTGTTACTCTTCGGCTCCTCAAATTTCGTCCTCATCTCCATATCTCTTTTTATCGCTTCGTAGCGCCTGAAACGCTCTTTTAATTGCTCGATATTCCTGGCTCCGTATAGCACAGTCTTGTTCGCGACCTCGTCGGGAATGCCTTGAATAATGTAGTCTATCAAGGATTGCGTATCAACCCTTCCTTGTTTTGCAATCCCGCACATGTGATACATATATTGTTGCAGACTCTCATCTGCTTTCTTCTTTCTATGGGATAACTCGCCATGTATCTGTTGGTCGCTTACTACATTTTCAAACTCATTCCTCAACGCCTTTTTTAGCTTTGCCCAGGACTTCGCGCATCGTTTTTGTCGTACGAAGGCCTGAGCGGAGCCTGCGAGTAATTTCTTAGCATAGGCCACCATGTGGGCGTCTGACCAACCCCACACTTCTGCCATTTCCTCGAAGTCTTCCACCCACTGATTTACCCTCAGCAGATCATCCCCGCTGAATTTCTCTAATGAGTCTTCCACGTCTTTAAGACTCAACATCGAACCGACGCATACCTTCTGCTGCTACTCATCGCGGTCCTGATACACCGCTCGCGTGCCTCTCCTGTATTCTCGCGCGCCTTGTTTATCGTCCTCGCCTTCACTTTCGTCGGAGCTCTCTTCTTCCGACGATACATCGTCTCCTTCTAGGGCCGCCTGTAGCCGCGCGCGTAGTTCGGATTTTCTTCCCGTTACCTTCAACCCCAAGCTAACGAGACGCGCTCTCAGCTCTTTCGTCCTCAGCTTCTCGAGGTCTTCCTCTCCCTCTTGACTGCGTTCGGCTCTCTGCTTGCTTCTTAGATCTCGCTGGTTTGTTGGTTCTTCGCCACGCTTCGAATCCTTAGGAGTAGATCGACCAGGTTTGCACGCTCTGTTCAACCTGGCAACCAGCACTGATCTCGCACCGGATATAGGCAGATTCATCTGTGCGAGCTTACTCCTCAGCTCCTCCAGCGTCAAATCCTCTTCACCCGACAATCGTTCGTCTTCAACGTTTGCCATTTTATTCTATTCTTTTCTACTCCCGCAGAAATAGCTCCGTTAAATCGTATCGTTTCTCTGTCTTATTCAATCCCGGACGAGCCCCCACTTGTAATATCGGAATATATTAATAATGGATTGAAAATACAGATATTAGTTAGACAGAGAAACGATGTTTGATTAACAGGAAAACTAAATGCAACGCTCGTATTTACAACAAATAACTTGACAACTATTTGGTAACTCTCTCTCTCTCTCTCTCTCTCTCTCTCTCACTAGCAACTCTAACACTCGACAACACTCGCAACTCAATTCTAACGACTCTATGCTTCGACGTCTCGATCAACTCTGATTCTCGCAACACGCACACTTTTCGATTCGCCTTGGATAGCGAAACCGTCCTTCTTCTAACGCGTTTTTAATACGCGATGGCGCTATCACTTTCTAAAAGCGTCGTCTTTACATTTCCGATGGCCACGGGCACATCCGACTGCCAGATATACAATGTGTTATAAGAGTATCATTACCATACTTTTCATGAAAAGAGCAATTTTTCTTGATAACTATACTCTGTAACATAGATTGAAGTCGCTGATTTGATCCCTCTGATATCGTTGTCTTATGAGAGTCTCGTCTGGTCTTGATTGGTTCTGTTGACTCTTATCGTTGTGAAAAATCGATTCGTTGTGTACCTTTTTTGTATAGAGAATTATTTTGTGGTAGAATATAATGTTGTAATATTTGTGGTCTTTACTTTACTAATTTTGTCACTGAGCCGCTCTTTGGTTAGTTGAGCGATTCATATTCCGCATATATTCCGTACTTGCTTCGCTTGGTACTTTTATAATTTTCGCAGTTACAATAAAAAATTTAATTCTTAACAGATTAAAGATTTAACCTCTTGCTTTATAGTGTACAATAATTTTTTTTTTTTTTTTTTTTTTGTATAGGTTATGTGATCCATAGTTTGAGTGAGTAGTACATATATATATATATATATATATATATTTAAGATTAATATTTTATCAGTTTCTGTTCGTAACAACATCGAAGTAGTCAATAAGTTTGAAGAGTATAATTAAGGAAGTTATGAAGCAAGAGGTTAAGAACAAATTCTGAAAGAGGTTATGTACAACTCAGTAGTACTGCTTTACATTACTTTGCGAATTACTTTTCAAGCATAAAAATAGTTTAACAGCCACTTATAGTTACTTCCTTACCATTACATTCATTAAATTCGTTTGATTTTGTAAACAAAATAACCACGCTGACCAGTCTCTTATTTAAAATAGAATTATTTTGTCATATATCCAACAGTTTACTTTCTCTTCGCTTTGTCTCGTATTACGACTTTATAACGGTGTTTCTTTAAACTTTAAACGATCGTAATAAATGTATTTACGGACGATGACTGATATCTGGTCTGTCTTAAAGTTGCAACTAATTAGTACCCCGTTACTTTGGACGTTATGAAATGTTGTATAACCAAAGACTTATCTTCTCTTTTGGTAGTTGCATAAGAGAAGACTGAGCCGTTGAAACGCTCGAATAGATTAGCTGATTCGCTTAACGTATTTTTACTTCCGACGAGCTAAACACAAGAGCAGAAAGCACATAAGGAATAATACAGAAACGTCAAACGTATACAGAAATATATTTCGTAAAAGCATTAGTACGTAACATGTCTTTATAATTCTATTTATGTATAGTAAAATGGCTTGTATCCATTTTCATGAATTATAACTGACATTTC
Source organism: Bombus huntii (assembly GCF_024542735.1). Classification (NCBI taxonomy): domain Eukaryota; kingdom Metazoa; phylum Arthropoda; class Insecta; order Hymenoptera; family Apidae; genus Bombus; species Bombus huntii. The sequence continues at coordinate 79,644 of NW_026099391.1, forward strand.
AAAGCATTCATGTAGATATGTAACTCTCGTTAATTAATAATTTAACAATGCGTCATGAAACGTATCATTTTCGTTTCTTCCTTTGTTTCGTTATACACAGGAACGAATTTGTAAATAAAGATGTATAATCAACGATAACATATGACAGCGAGTATAATAACTGTCAGCAAAGGAAGAGGTCGGTAAAATGATTGTGGTTGATTTCAGTGTATCGGTAAATAAGCTTTGACAGACGTTGCCGGGGGACTCGGTGTCGGTGAAACCGCGTCGATGAAATGATTGTCAGTAATTTAAAGATAACCCAATTTATTGATCTGTCTCCCCTTCATGGCGTTGTACGTCTCTCTATAAAACATATTCTACCTCGGAGGGCTGAAAAATTTAACTTGGTCTCACTGGACTGGACTGTAAGTAAGAAAATTGAAATGCAAAATCCACGTGTGAGCGCAACGGTTTAGATGGAAAGTTCGATAGGACAATTATGTATATTAGCCTGAAAGAAAGCTCGTGGCTTCGCACGCAACACGTAATTTCCCTCTCTGAAATAATCCTATTACAACGATACGATTTAAAATTTTCCTTAACAGACCTCGCAATGTAATTCTTCATCTACAATTTTTTATTCGGCCTGAAACAAGAGACTTTCGAAGCCTTATAGAGTCTCGCGAATCTAAAAGTCAGGTTTCAACGTATTTTCGCGTCTTATTCTATAATACTGAAGACATTAAAGGTGTTAACGATTATTGTCTCACTATGTACGTACATCAAACGAGTACTTACGTAAGAGACGAATGGAAATGGAAACAGCCGAGAATAATTGAAGATAATTTGAATACGTTCCAGGCTATAATACAATTTCTCGTGAACCGTAATTGATTCGCAGAAGGGAATTGCTGCTTCTCACGACTAGCAAAGTGTTTCGCAAAAAAAGAAAAAAAAGAAAAATGGTATCGGAAGGATAGAAAAAAAGCGGTGGCCTACATCAAGCAATCTTCATGCCGATAATGCATTTATTATTCAGTTCGTTCATTTTCTATCGCGTAACAGACACTGGGATAACTGACAGAACGAGCGTATAAATCTTGCATCTCTCAACCTGACTTCTCCCAATTCGCATACTTCCATCCTTCGTATAAGTGACAATGAATCAGAAGAGTTTCATAGCAATATTGAACAACATACAGTCAACTACAACACCATTAGATACATCCACCATACAGTCAACTACAACACCATTAGATAACAGCAATACAATAGATTATAATTTTCTACGTGTCATTGATTCATCATCATCATTTTCCATTTTTTTAGCATATGTAAAAACGTATCTGACGTAATCTTACCTCGCTCTTTGAGTAAAAAAATCCATTCAAATGAAACAAAGGGAAAAGAAATAAGAAAACAAACACTCACATATGAATCTTCATTACATAACTGTATGTACTCCTCGAGGTATAATTACTCAGACACGTTACAGCGTACCTTTTTCGTTCCCTGATGGCTGATGTTGATCGTTGACGTTTATAGTGAAAGAATTTCGTCAACGGCGCCATCTGGATCCTTGTTGAAAAATTAAAATAGCCGCAACAGCACCATTAAGCTCATCACCCAGAGTAGCTCTTGTTGCTGAGTCGTGGAGGAATTCTTATCATCAACGACATAAACTATACCAGTTCTGGTAACGTTCTTCAGGTGATCCAGACATTCGAAATCACAACATTCTTTTCCAAGGCGAAATTTTCTGCATGGCTGTAGTAAAAAGAAATCGATCAATTGTACAGATCAATCGTCACTCGACTGCTCGAGAATTCAGATCATCCAGAGAATAGAATAGAGACGTGGAAAAATGTAGTGCGATCATCGCAGTGGGAGGAAATAGGGGGATAGGGACCAAATGAATGAACGAGATGTTAAGGACAACTGACGATAAGTTCTTCTTTTGTCGGGAATTGCATGTTTGTGAATGGTTTGTGGGTGGTTAGGTGGAGAGAATTGAAGAGTTTGGAGGTGACTGGAAGAGTGTTTTGGGCAAGGTAGATTGCAGAATGGTTGCGGTAGCATTGTGTTAATTATGGGTTTGTACATGTAATCTTTGTATGTATCACTACATACAACCTAACGTATATTTTTAATAATACATCAGAGTTTTAGTTATTTCATAGCTATGAATTTTATACTCTATAATCTTGACGTTTTATTTCACAGAAGCGTTTGAATATCCATAAAAATTAAATGAACCAATGTATTCATTATCTTATAGAGAAGATATATTATTTTTAATTATGTTCCAATTATTTATCATGATCCTGATTTCCTTATTCTGAAAATTTGAAAGGAAGTTTTGTAGTTTGATACTTTCAGCGACAAAGGGTCAATATTGCTTTAGTATATTTCGTCACATATACATGTATATCTATATGTCGGAGATGAAAGGACACCGGAACCTTTGGATAGCCCCGCAACATTGCAATCTAAAGTCTACTATAACTGTAACTAAACTATTGTAGTTATTCAATCCGATTGTAATTGTTCGAGATTAGTGACGGTGAGCTTTGGCTCGAGGTGACAGTCTGTCGCCCAACGTAGCCGCGGTCAAGGGATGAACGCTTTGCCTAACAAAGGTATGGAGTAATTCTATAGCTCTCCTTAAAAGAAATATTCGTGGCGACACGCGACAGTAAACATTCCCACGGTTTCTGTCCCGTGGCTCGCCACACGCAGACCCTATTCTTCGAGTAAGATGATTGCCAGATGTCGATGCGTCTCCGCAGTACATGTTCGGCTAGCCCGAGGGCCCGTTATAAATCTTAAGGTTTAGTTAACTAAAGTCCTTCAAACAGACAAACAGTCTTTGTCCCAACTACGGGAAGATAGGGGAGACATATTTTTCAACGAGCGACGTCTCCCACTAGCAACTTTCCCTCGAGGGCGGCTACCATCTTTTTCTAACCACCGATATGGAGATTGACCAATTAGCAGCAACGTCAATTTCCCTTACTTCCTAAACGAAGGCTTTCCTCGACGAATCCGATGATCTCGTGTCCTTAGACACACCCCATTATAGTTTTCCTCTGTGGCATCATCGGGACGGGACGGGCATTCTTTTACGCGCTCCCGTCGACCAAAGAGTAACGTCTTTACGCTCAGCAATTATTTTTACGAATCAGACTTAGATTCAGCGAGAACGCCCATCTGTCATCCCGTTGGCCGCGGATTCGTTATCGAACCGGAGACCATTGTCACTAGTGTCGCGGACGTCTCACCGCCGTGGTAGATTGTCAAACCTGTGTTATTCATACCTGTGTCAATAAATCGTATCTTCGTTACACCGCAACGATGGCTACCTTCAATGAAGACTCCTCAAACACCGACAACCCTATCCCCAATGTCATTCCGACATATATATCCACCGAAAATGCGCTCTTGTAGACAAACGCTCGATTCGCGTCATAGCTTTTAAAGCTTGTCGCATCTCAATCCGTTGGAAAAAGTTTTTCCTGTAGCATATTTTATTTTTACGAACCAACAAGGTCTTTGTTTATTTCCTTCTGCTTTTGCTCCAATTTCCCCATTGTTTTTTCAAGGATAGTATTTCAGAGCCACTAGTCAAGTTTATTGTAACAATAAACGTACGTTTCGGAAACATTTTGTGCTGTGAAACAGAATACACTAAAGTTTGAAGGTCACATCGATTTTCGAAAGTTTATAAATGGAGGTGTATGACAGTATCACCAGCTGTTGCTGTCCAAGTAACTCCAACATCGAAATACTACAACGATTCCAATCGAAAACGCTAAGAGCCTTAATAGACGCACCTTGGTATGTTACCAACGAAACCATCCATCGCGACCTCAAGATACCTACAGTCAAAGAGGAAATAGCAAAATATAGCGACAGATATAGCAAAAGAGTCAACAAACACCGAAACCCCCTAATCACTGGACTACTCGATACGACGGACCAGATTCGCAGGCTGAAGAGGCACTACCCGCTAGACCTAAACGTTAGATTCATTTAATTATCCAAATTAAGCTAATGCACTTACTTATAATACTTATAAATTATACCTATCTATAATAAGTATTAACTTATTGTAAATAAACAGCCATGTCACTGCGCCACGCCAGAAAAATTACTGAAAATTCTCAACGCGAGAATTGATTGTAATTCCAACAAATAAATAAAAAAAAAAAAAAGCTGTTGCTGTCCCCAAGCGCCAAAATACGTTCTGACTACTATTTTATGTATCTCACAGAAGTATGTCTTCATTCATCATCTCCCATGCCATCCACCAACGTGTTCTTAACATGTTATCTCCTAGTAAAATATTGATATTGAGTCAGATATCCAACTGAATAATCTTTTCGGTGTCTACTATAAGACATTTAAAACCAAGGCTCGTACACACGTGTGCTTATACGTCAGATGTAATACTTAACACGAAACCTGCTTATATTAATATTAAATTTATGCATAGTAGGATGTTCGACCTTTGTAAAAATGAAATTATAATACATACAGTTTCACCGTGGAAAAGTGAATCTTTCTAGCATGTCCACGCAAATGCAGCGGAGGGGAGGACTGTGCATGCACCAAACAACTTTACGTTCGTAATTTTTCACACAAATGTACAACTGTAGGGAAATAATTATCTCTGATTTTTCGGATGTTAGGAATCGACAATATCGCATAACGGAATGCTGTGTTCTACGTATTCTATTTTTGTTACGAAAGTGGTACAAACGAAGTCCACGTAAGAATAGTACAACAAAATCGGTTGAGGTTAGGTTATCGTGCAGATATCGCGGCTTTTGCATTGGAAATCACGCAACTGCCAGTCTCGTCGTTCCTTGTAAACGAAAGAAAGGTATTGTAATCGGTCGGAATTAACATAAAACTCGTCGCATGCGACCATATGGCCTGAATGTTGAATAAACGAGAGTAGAGCGCGAGCTATGTGATTCTAACCGTTTAGGCGGAAACTAATGATTGTAACCAGAGCCGAGATATATGCCAATATTACTTTGCTCGACAAAGCGTATAAGATGAGGAGAGAATCGCGATAAGGTAGAACAAGAGACAGATATTCTCTACGTAAAGCAAGTCTGTCAACTAGATTGAAATCCTATAGCTATAACTACAGTGAATCCATATTCTGGCGAATTGTCTTTTCACAAATGAAGCTTCTGAAGAACGGAATTGATACAATAACTACTGTTCATTCATAACTACTGTTGTAAGAATCTATATATTTGTCTATCTATATCTATATATATCGATCTATATATATTTGTCAGAATGTCATTTTATCAAAAAACCCATCCTCTGTAATCATAGTTTAACGAAGCATAATTAATAGAAGAGGTAGAGCGTTAAGTGGAGATGATTTAATCACAGTTAAGTAGATAAATCTCTATATTAGTCTCTTTAATTAAAATGTCCTACGTTTTATTTGCGTCATTTTTTTTCTTCATCCAATTTAAAATGTTTAAATAACAATAGCCTATACAATATAATTTTATGTAAAAAAATTGATTATACCATGTTTATTACAGATATTTAACATTTTTGTGTACATACAAAATTTAGATTATACCTCGCTTGAGAACAAAAATTCTATTTGTTTTCCTAACATGTACTAATAATTATTGATCAAACTAGAAAAAGCTGGAGGAGATTACTTAGGAAGATTACTTAGCATCTTATATTCCTGGCAAGAGAAAATGAAAAATTCGTTTCTTCTCTTTGCTTCCCTGTTCCTTCTTTCCTCCTTTTTCCCTTTTTACATCGCGTTGTTTTACATCGCAATTTACATTTATTTGTAAAGTTTGAATCTTCTCGATATTGAAGATGTTGAAGCTGCAAGTATGTATTTCATTTTAATCCATTCGAGACCGAGATTTAATTGTAAGACGATACCTAGGTGTCGGTACGATCTGAATGTTTAGTTAGAATGATTCTGTGTTTTACTCTCTCCAGGGTATCCTTTTCATACTTTGATTTTAAATCGATGACAATCTTAAATAGTATGCCTCATATTTTTAAAATATAAAATTATATACTATGTTATTCTATAATGTATTATGTACAGTCATATATATATATAATAATTCTATATTGAAAAAAATATGAAATTAACATGATATATACATTACTACATAAGTTATATATAAAATATGTATACTATACCCTTGCCTACTGACTGATATGAATTTCTTTCGGTCTCGAATGCGTTAAAAGAGAGCGCAAAGAAGGCGAAATTACTTATTGTAATTAGTAAAACGACCTGAGAGGCAGACAGATACAAGAAAGAAGGAATATTATATTAGCGGCATTATCATGTTTTTGCTCTCTTTAAGTCTTTCATCGAGACAGACAATCTACAGGTATTAATCGACCAATTTCTCCAAGCTGATAACTTCGAATTGATGTTTATATATAAGAAGTGTTATGTGTTAATCTGTCTAAATGTTTAAAAGGTGTTATAAATTAAATGTTGTTAAACGATACGTAATTGCCTTTTGATCGTAAATTTTACTATCAAGGGGTCTTTTATGTATGCGTAATCATTGTGAATTATAACAATTTATGTGATCGATATTAAAGGTGTTTAAAAGCATGTAGTTTTTTTCTATATTACTATTCTCCTATATTATTATCCTATATTATTATAGCATTCCTATATTATTATAATATCCAATTACATGTTGATACACAAGATATACAGATTATTATTTATAACGTTTTGGTTTTCTTAATTGAGTCATTCATTTAGTACAAATGATAAGAAATTAGTAATAATTCACAAAAAAAGGATATCGTAGTAGAAATATTATAAAAAAACATTTTCTGTTTTAGTGTAGAGTTACTCCTTCTTACAGACAGTGTCGTACAAATCTGTACGTCTCTGAGAAAATGTAGGTATCTGAGCCCTTACTTCCTCAACAACTTTTAGATCTGATAGAAAAAAGAAACATACGAAGTAATAAGTAATGCTTACTAATAAATTCAACAAATACAGAGGAAGATGGCTAAATCGATAAATTAACGAGACTAAAAATTAATTACATCATGGATCTCTCGCTTTTAATTTTAAGCTGTAAATTACCGATATCGGTGACTGCCATATTCTCTTGAGTTTCCAAATCGTAAAGAATCTTTCCCCAGGGATTGGTCAACTGTGTATGTCCCCATGCGACGTAACTTGCTTAAGGAACACGAGCCGGTGATATGCAGGCAACGTATAATTGATTATCATTCGCTCTGAAACGCTGAAGTAATGACCAGTGCAGTGGTCCAGTGGTCATATTGAATGCCGCTGGATATATCAGCATTTGGCAACCTAACCCAGAGAAGCAGGAAATATGAAGCCACCGAATACCAATTAACTTCGTAGTTGCACGGTTCACATTCCATCATTTCTGAATATGCGAGGACAGTCCTCTTATTGTGCTTTTAATTCTTTTATTTGTTTCATTTTCAGCAAATATACTGGTTTTTTTAAATTAAGCTTCTTTTTATACAGAGTTACAGATTATATTAATTTTATATAGAATATATTTAAGAAAGATATTTAATTTTTTGCTAGTTAAGTATTGATCGATTAAGTTACTGTACCTTTGTTCCGATAAATGCGTGCCATTTCCTCGAATCTAATATCATAGCAAATGCCAATACCTATTTTGCAGCCCTTCACATCGAACGTCGTTAGGGAGTTACCAGGACTGAGTGAATCACTCTCTCGAAAAGTAATCTTATTAGGAATGTCGATGTCGAATAGATGTACCTAATAACATAAAAATGTGGTCGCTAATTCTATTGCTGCAACTTTTGTAATTTAATATCAAAGTTACCAACTCCTAAACTTTAATTATTTTTTATTTAATAACTGACAGCGTTTTTATCACTTTCTTTTGTTAAAAAATCTTATCATTTAATAATGTTTAAAAAGGAGAAAAAATAAGTATAATAATATTTTAAGTATGTGAAAAATTTATACAACAACAAACACATTACAACAAAAATGGGCGTTTCCCGTATCATAACGTATTTTATAAACCGTAAATTATAGAATTGGTTATAGTATACGTATGTACATATGTATATTCCTAAATTATTCCTAGATAGAGTCACTTTCTTCACCCCAATATTTTCAAATTCAAAGCCATAAAGGAATATATTACTTACCTTTCGGTGTTTTGCTATCAAAGTTCCATCGGGACCCCAAATAGTACAGGTATTGTACAATTTAGCGCCCTCTATTTCAGGCATCGTACCACCAACTACATAGATGTTGTTTTCTTTAGCTGCGTTCGATGAAGCAACGCTCGTTTCACCATCAGGAATACTCTCGGCGTATTTTGGAAAGTACTCTGCATTGCAATATTTCAATTAATGAAGAATAACTGTCTTTTGTTCCAACCATAAATTAAATTGAAATGTTTGTCAGTTTTTTATTTTTTAAATTATTAAAATAACTAAGTTTTATATTTCGACTTAATTAAATATGCAATTACTTAGCTAATAGTATATATAATAAATTGTTTCTACAGGTTCAAAATGAAAAATGAATATTTAGAAATATTTAATTACGACAATGCTATTTGTGTTAGCATCAGTGGCTTGTTACTCAACGACTTTGCTAGTACTTTTTGAAACATAAAGTTAGTTTTCAATTAACACTTATACTAGAGGCGGAATTATAAATGCAAAATAATTGATAATACTAATTTATAAGTACCTAATTATTAGTATCTTAAAAAATATATTTATACAAAAATCACGATAATCATGAAAATGGGGAAATCCTATATTCTCGAATCAATTCACAATTTATTTTGTATATTAATTAGATTCCGCGCTCATCAGTACGTACTCACTGGCGACATCGAGAAAATGTATCGGCAATTCCTCGTACGACCAGAGGATCGGAAATATCAAAGGATATTATGGCGCAGCGCGAGTGGAGAAACAGAAACATATGAGCTTAACACCGTAATACTCTTATCATAGAAATAGAAGCAGTCCTCAATTCATATAGATATACATGTATATGTGACGAAATATACTAAAGCAATATTGACCCTTTGTCGCTGAAAGTATCAAACTACAAAACTTCCTTTCAAATTTTCAGAATAAGGAAATCAGGATCATGATAAATAATTGGAACATAATTAAAAATAATATATCTTCTCTATAAGATAATGAATACATTGGTTCATTTAATTTTTATGGATATTCAAACGCTTCTGTGAAATAAAACGTCAAGATTATAGAGTATAAAATTCATAGCTATGAAATAACTAAAACTCTGATGTATTATTAAAAATATACGTTAGGTTGTATGTAGTGATACATACAAAGATTACATGTACAAACCCATAATTAACACAATGCTACCGCAACCATTCTGCAATCTACCTTGCCCAAAACACTCTTCCAGTCACCTCCAAACTCTTCAATTCTCTCCACCTAACCACCCACAAACCATTCACAAACATGCAATTCCCGACAAAAGAAGAACTTATCGTCAGTTGTCCTTAACATCTCGTTCATTCATTTGGTCCCTATCCCCCTATTTCCTCCCACTGCGATGATCGCACTACATTTTTCCACGTCTCTATTCTATTCTCTGGATGACCTGAATTCTCGAGCAGTCGAGTGACGATTGATCTGTACAATTGATCGATTTCTTTTTACTACAGCCATGCAGAAAATTTCGCCTTGGAAAAGAATGTTGTGATTTCGAATGTCTGGATCACCTGAAGAACGTTACCGGAACTGGTAAAGTTTATGTCGTTGATGATAATAATTCCTCCACGACTCAGCAACAAAAGCTACTCTGGGTGATGAGAGCTTAATGGTGCTGTTGCGGCTAGTTTAATTTTTCAACAGGGATCCAGATGGCGCCGTTGACGAAATTCTTTCACTATAAACGTCAACGATCAACATCAGCCATCAGGGAACGAAGAAGGTACGCTGTAACGTGTCTGAGTAATTATACCTCGAGGAGTACATACAGTTATGTAATGAAGATTCGTATGTGAGTGTTTGTTTTCTTATTTCTTTTCCCTTTGTTTCATTTGAATGGATTTTTGTACTCAAAGAGCGAGGTAAGATTACGTCAGATACGTTTTTACATATGCTAAAAAAATGGAAAATGATGATGATGAATCAATGACACGTAGAAAATAATAATCTATTGTATTGCTGTTATCTAATGGTGTTGTAGTTGACTGTATGGTGGATGTATCTAATGGTGCTGTAGTTGACTGTATGTTGTTCAATATTGCTATGAAGCTCTTCTGATTTATTGTCACTTATACGAAGGATGGAAGTATACGAAATTGATAAAATTATTAATAATATTTACGAAGAGAAAGTAAACTGTTGGATATATGACAAAATAATTCTATTTTAAATAAGAGGCTGGTCAGCGTGGTTATTTAGTTTACAAAATCAAACGAATTTAATGAATGTAATGGTAAGGAAGTAACTATAAGTGGCTGTTAAACTATTTTTATGCTTGAAAAGTAATTCGCAAAGTAATGTAAAGCAGTACTACTGAGTTGTACATAACCTCTTTCAGAATTTGTTCTTAACCTCTTGCTTCATAGCTTCCTTAATTATACTCCTCAAACTTATTGACTACTTCGATGTTGTTACGAACAGAAACTGATAAAATATTAATCTTAAATATAGATTGAAATGAAAGCTTGTCACGTAAATATGTGTGTGTGTGTGTGTGTGTGTGTGTGTGTGTGTGTGTGTGTGTGTGTGTGTGTGTGTGTGTGTGTGTGTGTGTGTGTGTGTGTGTGTGTGTGTGTGTGTGTGTGTGTGTGTACTGCTTACTCAAACTATGGATCACATAACCTATACAAAAAAAAAAAAAAAAAAAATTATTGTACACTATAAAGCAAGAGGTTAAATCTTTAATCTGTTAAGAATTAAATTTTTTATTGTAACTGCGAAAATTATAAAAGTACCAAGCGAAGCAAGTACGGAATATAGGGATATAGGAAGCGATGGGGAACAGCAAGTAACTCCAACATCGAAATACTACAACGATTCCAATCGAAAACGCTAAGAGCCTTAATAGACGCACCTTGGTATGTTACCAACGAAACCATCCATCGCGACCTCAAGATACCTACAGTCAAAGAGGAAATAGCAAAATATAGCGACAGATATAGCAAAAGAGTCAAGAAACACCGAAACCCCCTAATCACTGGACTACTCGATACGACGGACCAGATTCGCAGGCTGAAGAGGCACTACCCGCTAGACCTAAACGTTAGATTCATTTAATTATCCAAATTAAGCTAATGCACTTACTTATAATACTTATAAATTATACCTATCTATAATAAGTATTAACTTATTGTAAATAAACAGCCATGTCACTGCGCCACGCCAGAAAAATTACTGAAAATTCTCAACGCGAGAATTGATTGTAATTCCAACAAATAAATAAAAAAAAAAAAAAGCTGTTGCTGTCCCCAAGCGCCAAAATACGTTCTGACTACTATTTTATGTATCTCACAGAAGTATGTCTTCATTCATCATCTCCCATGCCATCCACCAACGTGTTCTTAACATGTTATCTCCTAGTAAAATATTGATATTGAGTCAGATATCCAACTGAATAATCTTTTCGGTGTCTACTATAAGACATTTAAAACCAAGGCTCGTACACACGTGTGCTTATACGTCAGATGTAATACTTAACACGAAACCTGCTTATATTAATATTAAATTTATGCATAGTAGGATGTTCGACCTTTGTAAAAATGAAATTATAATACATACAGTTTCACCGTGGAAAAGTGAATCTTTCTAGCATGTCCACGCAAATGCAGCGGAGGGGAGGACTGTGCATGCACCAAACAACTTTACGTTCGTAATTTTTCACACAAATGTACAACTGTAGGGAAATAATTATCTCTGATTTTTCGGATGTTAGGAATCGACAATATCGCATAACGGAATGCTGTGTTCTACGTATTCTATTTTTGTTACGAAAGTGGTACAAACGAAGTCCACGTAAGAATAGTACAACAAAATCGGTTGAGGTTAGGTTATCGTGCAGATATCGCGGCTTTTGCATTGGAAATCACGCAACTGCCAGTCTCGTCGTTCCTTGTAAACGAAAGAAAGGTATTGTAATCGGTCGGAATTAACATAAAACTCGTCGCATGCGACCATATGGCCTGAATGTTGAATAAACGAGAGTAGAGCGCGAGCTATGTGATTCTAACCGTTTAGGCGGAAACTAATGATTGTAACCAGAGCCGAGATATATGCCAATATTACTTTGCTCGACAAAGCGTATAAGATGAGGAGAGAATCGCGATAAGGTAGAACAAGAGACAGATATTCTCTACGTAAAGCAAGTCTGTCAACTAGATTGAAATCCTATAGCTATAACTACAGTGAATCCATATTCTGGCGAATTGTCTTTTCACAAATGAAGCTTCTGAAGAACGGAATTGATACAATAACTACTGTTCATTCATAACTACTGTTGTAAGAATCTATATATTTGTCTATCTATATCTATATATATCGATCTATATATATTTGTCAGAATGTCATTTTATCAAAAAACCCATCCTCTGTAATCATAGTTTAACGAAGCATAATTAATAGAAGAGGTAGAGCGTTAAGTGGAGATGATTTAATCACAGTTAAGTAGATAAATCTCTATATTAGTCTCTTTAATTAAAATGTCCTACGTTTTATTTGCGTCATTTTTTTTCTTCATCCAATTTAAAATGTTTAAATAACAATAGCCTATACAATATAATTTTATGTAAAAAAATTGATTATACCATGTTTATTACAGATATTTAACATTTTTGTGTACATACAAAATTTAGATTATACCTCGCTTGAGAACAAAAATTCTATTTGTTTTCCTAACATGTACTAATAATTATTGATCAAACTAGAAAAAGCTGGAGGAGATTACTTAGGAAGATTACTTAGCATCTTATATTCCTGGCAAGAGAAAATGAAAAATTCGTTTCTTCTCTTTGCTTCCCTGTTCCTTCTTTCCTCCTTTTTCCCTTTTTACATCGCGTTGTTTTACATCGCAATTTACATTTATTTGTAAAGTTTGAATCTTCTCGATATTGAAGATGTTGAAGCTGCAAGTATGTATTTCATTTTAATCCATTCGAGACCGAGATTTAATTGTAAGACGATACCTAGGTGTCGGTACGATCTGAATGTTTAGTTAGAATGATTCTGTGTTTTACTCTCTCCAGGGTATCCTTTTCATACTTTGATTTTAAATCGATGACAATCTTAAATAGTATGCCTCATATTTTTAAAATATAAAATTATATACTATGTTATTCTATAATGTATTATGTACAGTCATATATATATATAATAATTCTATATTGAAAAAAATATGAAATTAACATGATATATACATTACTACATAAGTTATATATAAAATATGTATACTATACCCTTGCCTACTGACTGATATGAATTTCTTTCGGTCTCGAATGCGTTAAAAGAGAGCGCAAAGAAGGCGAAATTACTTATTGTAATTAGTAAAACGACCTGAGAGGCAGACAGATACAAGAAAGAAGGAATATTATATTAGCGGCATTATCATGTTTTTGCTCTCTTTAAGTCTTTCATCGAGACAGACAATCTACAGGTATTAATCGACCAATTTCTCCAAGCTGATAACTTCGAATTGATGTTTATATATAAGAAGTGTTATGTGTTAATCTGTCTAAATGTTTAAAAGGTGTTATAAATTAAATGTTGTTAAACGATACGTAATTGCCTTTTGATCGTAAATTTTACTATCAAGGGGTCTTTTATGTATGCGTAATCATTGTGAATTATAACAATTTATGTGATCGATATTAAAGGTGTTTAAAAGCATGTAGTTTTTTTCTATATTACTATTCTCCTATATTATTATCCTATATTATTATAGCATTCCTATATTATTATAATATCCAATTACATGTTGATACACAAGATATACAGATTATTATTTATAACGTTTTGGTTTTCTTAATTGAGTCATTCATTTAGTACAAATGATAAGAAATTAGTAATAATTCACAAAAAAAGGATATCGTAGTAGAAATATTATAAAAAAACATTTTCTGTTTTAGTGTAGAGTTACTCCTTCTTACAGACAGTGTCGTACAAATCTGTACGTCTCTGAGAAAATGTAGGTATCTGAGCCCTTACTTCCTCAACAACTTTTAGATCTGATAGAAAAAAGAAACATACGAAGTAATAAGTAATGCTTACTAATAAATTCAACAAATACAGAGGAAGATGGCTAAATCGATAAATTAACGAGACTAAAAATTAATTACATCATGGATCTCTCGCTTTTAATTTTAAGCTGTAAATTACCGATATCGGTGACTGCCATATTCTCTTGAGTTTCCAAATCGTAAAGAATCTTTCCCCAGGGATTGGTCAACTGTGTATGTCCCCATGCGACGTAACTTGCTTAAGGAACACGAGCCGGTGATATGCAGGCAACGTATAATTGATTATCATTCGCTCTGAAACGCTGAAGTAATGACCAGTGCAGTGGTCCAGTGGTCATATTGAATGCCGCTGGATATATCAGCATTTGGCAACCTAACCCAGAGAAGCAGGAAATATGAAGCCACCGAATACCAATTAACTTCGTAGTTGCACGGTTCACATTCCATCATTTCTGAATATGCGAGGACAGTCCTCTTATTGTGCTTTTAATTCTTTTATTTGTTTCATTTTCAGCAAATATACTGGTTTTTTTAAATTAAGCTTCTTTTTATACAGAGTTACAGATTATATTAATTTTATATAGAATATATTTAAGAAAGATATTTAATTTTTTGCTAGTTAAGTATTGATCGATTAAGTTACTGTACCTTTGTTCCGATAAATGCGTGCCATTTCCTCGAATCTAATATCATAGCAAATGCCAATACCTATTTTGCAGCCCTTCACATCGAACGTCGTTAGGGAGTTACCAGGACTGAGTGAATCACTCTCTCGAAAAGTAATCTTATTAGGAATGTCGATGTCGAATAGATGTACCTAATAACATAAAAATGTGGTCGCTAATTCTATTGCTGCAACTTTTGTAATTTAATATCAAAGTTACCAACTCCTAAACTTTAATTATTTTTTATTTAATAACTGACAGCGTTTTTATCACTTTCTTTTATTAAAAAATCTTATCATTTAATAATGTTTAAAAAGGAGAAAAAATAAGTATAATAATATTTTAAGTATGTGAAAAATTTATACAACAACAAACACATTACAACAAAAATGGGCGTTTCCCGTATCATAACGTATTTTATAAACCGTAAATTATAGAATTGGTTATAGTATACGTATGTACATATGTATATTCCTAAATTATTCCTAGATAGAGTCACTTTCTTCACCCCAATATTTTCAAATTCAAAGCCATAAAGGAATATATTACTTACCTTTCGGTGTTTTGCTATCAAAGTTCCATCGGGACCCCAAATAGTACAGGTATTGTACAATTTAGCGCCCTCTATTTCAGGCATCGTACCACCAACTACATAGATGTTGTTTTCTTTAGCTGCGTTCGATGAAGCAACGCTCGTTTCACCATCAGGAATACTCTCGGCGTATTTTGGAAAGTACTCTGCATTGCAATATTTCAATTAATGAAGAATAACTGTCTTTTGTTCCAACCATAAATTAAATTGAAATGTTTGTCAGTTTTTTATTTTTTAAATTATTAAAATAACTAAGTTTTATATTTCGACTTAATTAAATATGCAATTACTTAGCTAATAGTATATATAATAAATTGTTTCTACAGGTTCAAAATGAAAAATGAATATTTAGAAATATTTAATTACGACAATGCTATTTGTGTTAGCATCAGTGGCTTGTTACTCAACGACTTTGCTAGTACTTTTTGAAACATAAAGTTAGTTTTCAATTAACACTTATACTAGAGGCGGAATTATAAATGCAAAATAATTGATAATACTAATTTATAAGTACCTAATTATTAGTATCTTAAAAAATATATTTATACAAAAATCACGATAATCATGAAAATGGGGAAATCCTATATTCTCGAATCAATTCACAATTTATTTTGTATATTAATTAGATTCCGCGCTCATCAGTACGTACTCACTGGCGACATCGAGAAAATGTATCGGCAATTCCTCGTACGACCAGAGGATCGGAAATATCAAAGGATATTATGGCGCAGCGCGAGTGGAGAAACAGAAACATATGAGCTTAACACCGTAATACTCTTATCATAGAAATAGAAGCAGTCCTCAATTCCCGCCCGCTAACTCCTATCTCCACCGATCCAAATGATCTCCTAGCCCTCACTCCCGGACATTTCCTCATTGGCGATTCATTAATGTGCTTACGTGATCGAGATTTCAGAGACATTCCATCGAACCGACTCTCCAAATGGCAGCATATCCAACAGCTTAAACAACATTTTTGGAACCGCTGGCATAAGGAGTATTTGAACGAGCTAACCAACCGCAATAAATGGAGCAAGGGTGGACACAGCATCCAAAAGGGCACAATCGTCATCCTCAGAGAGGACAACGTTCCCTCCATGCATTGGCCTCTGGGCCGAGTTATCAAGGTTCAACCAGGCGCCGATGGTGTCATCCGGACAGCTACAGTTCAGACGGCAAAGAGCATTTTGGATCGGGGCGTCAAAAGGCTTGTCCCACTGCCAATTCAACCCGATCTCGAGAAACCCGAACAACTAGCCACCGAGACGAAATAAGATGGGAACTTCAACCACACCTCGCTAGTTTGATCGGTACCCTCTCAACGGGGGGAGAATGTTACGCCATGCGGCTTACAATAGGTCATATTCTTAACTATCGATCGCGGCACTATAATGTCGCAGACGGATCGTCGCGTCTGCCCGGCAAACAAACATGGTTCATTAAGCAGGGCGACTTCCAGAAACGTCGACTCGTGGCCCGTATTTTACCTCGCTGTAAAAGAATGTGGCGTGATCCGAACGTAGTGGGGGTCGCCTTCCAGAAAAAACGAAAAAAATCGAAAGGCGTTCAGAACTTTTCGAGAAGTCGAACCGTCAACACATGTGGTATGTCGCGCATTACTTATCAACCAAAACGCAGTTACATTTTTTTTGTTCCATTTATATCTTTCTAGTTAATAAGTTGTTGAAATAAACATTAATTTATTTGTGTTAATTCTGTGGAATTTCATTGAACTACCCTTATTATCATAATCGAAATAAGGGGATCGATCAGTTCGTGGCGTCGATTATTTAATCGTAATGGGAACTTACAACTCTCGTTGACGTGCTATCTCGCGATCGCGTCTCTCCGCGAACGGTCGAAACAAAATGATTCACTAAAAACTGTCCTGAATTCCTAAGAATTTATTTACCGAAAAACTGACAAAGTGTTTATTTAAAAAATGAGGTTGAAGGTAGTCCTTTTCTTTCATTTCATTCATTTTCATTTTCTTTCTTAAGTATGGCTAACACAATATCTAATCAATTAAAATTTTATATTTTCACGTGAAAAGTTTCTTTAGATAATTATTATCAACATGATGACTCACTCTTACGGATTAATACGTGTCTGTAGGGCAATCCGGTGGACTTGATCGGCTTTTTACTTCGAAAGTTGAGTAATCGGTGTCGCTTTCTTACGCATCTTTGAACTGTATAAATGTTTTAAAATTGTTTGATCCAGAATGTACCACACCGGACAATCAAGAAGGCAGGTGCCTTGACTACAGAAAATGTAAACCTCTGCAAGAAATATGGCAGATACAGTACCGTACAGCCACCGATTTTTATAGACGATCAGTGTGCAGATACCAGGGCAATGTTACGATCGTTTGCTGTCCGAACGATCCAAACAAAGAGAAGAGAGAAATTTTAATAAAAACTGTGTATAAGTATAAGGCTTTGCGACCACCATACTGTGGTTTTAGCAACGTCTCTCATACCAGGGTGGTCGATGGTAAACCAGCTGAACTTGGTACGTTTTATGTCTTTCTTTCCGATTAATAATAAGCCATTTACTGCAAAGAATGAACTTTAAAGGCATTAAACAGCACATCAATGTACATTTCAATTAGACTAAATAATAATGCTATGATTTTATCGGTAGAACTTTACTTATTAACTTGAATTATTTCTTTCTTTTACTTCATGTTAGGAAGAGTATCTTTTTGCTTGAAATAAAAAATTGATATAGGAGTAATAATATGGATAGAGATCAAAAACTGTTAGGGCAGAAATTACACGTTTGAACTTTATAGTTCAGTATAGTTCAAATAGAATTATATAGAATTATTTAATAATTTGTATTCCACTGGAATAAAAATTTAATTTCTGTCTTTATCAAATCTCTATTTCAGAGTATTTGTACGTATGTACATATCGTCTGCTGTATGATCGAATATCGAATAGGTAATAATCGTTGTTACCCGTTATGTGAGAAAAAATTATGTATATTCACAACTATGACTATTGCATTTTAGGCGCTTGGCCATGGATCGCTGCATTAGGTTTTCGTAATCCCCGAAACCCAGACAAACCACTATGGAAGTGCGGAGGTTCCCTGATATCGGCTAGGCATGTTTTGACCGCAGCACATTGTGCACATATGGATGGAATAGAAAACATACACAATCATAATATTGTCATCTTAGATTGGTGGAGGAGGTGCCATTTTCGAGTAAGTCCTCAAATATATATATATATATATATGCTATTGAGTATTACTGAAGTATCATATCCTGAAATTTCTTACTGTACACATATATTGTGTCATAAAGCGTGTATAATTCTTTCTCATACTTTTGGTCATTCGTTTCCTGCATTTTCATTTATTTTTTTTATTTTTCAGGGTAACGTATATCCCATTTTGTACGAAAGAGCCCCTACGAAAGAGCAACTTCGTCGGCTATAACCCCCTTGTTGCTGGATGGGGAGCATTAAGATATAGTAAGTGATATCAATTTTATATAAAATTAAATAGTTCCAGTCTTAAATATCTTTCTTATTTTCTTCGTAGGACGACCACGACGTAATGCATTAATGGAAGTACAAATGCCAGTGATTAAGACGCCGAATGCAAAATAGCTTATTCCAAATTTCCTAATGCACCTGATATCACTGATGGTATAATATGCGCCGAACATGCTCAGGGTGGAGAGGATTCTTGTACGGTAATTAAGTTACAGAGTTACTACAAACTATACGGTATCTGAAGACACGTCGATTCGAATTAACATCAAATCGACGTCTTAAACATTAAAAATAATAGATAAACACAATTTAATAGTTTTGCCCACTTCTCACACCTCGTTATGGTATTTAATCTAATTTCCTTCTAATCTTAGTTTTGCTCAAAATATACTATAACATGTACGTTATAAATTGGAGTATTTCAATACACAAATCAATAGAAGATTATTACTGTATATAAGTATAATTTCAATACAATTCGATCGATATATTTCAGTGTCTTTGATTAAAAATTTAACGATCCTTTCAGGCTGACCGCGGCGGACCACTGCTGATACAACATGAATTAACCTCGTATTTAATAGGTATTGTGTCTTATGCTTATAAGTGCGGCACAGCTGGGTATCCCAGCGTTTACACTAGGGTCACATCGTACCTTGACTTCATTCTCCAAGCGATGCAATAATATGATATTACTGTTCCATAAATATCATTGTGTAAAAAACGTAAAGTTGGATTTTCTTATTGTGGAGATAAGAAACAGCTCAAATTTACAATTGTTTTGTCGTTACAAATTATAGGCTTAAAATGTACGAAATGTAACTTTGAAACGACACTAATTTTTTACGCACGATAAACCTCCACGACTTAGGTATGTAAAGATGATAAACGTGTATTAATTCTATTAATTTGGTAATAATAAACCAACTTTCTGAGAAGTTCTGTAAATTTCGTTTCTGTTGTATCAAGAGAATAATGGAATATTCCACTTAGATCGTATACTTCTTGTACGTACGTACAAAATTTTCCGGCTAATCTAAAACACTTCATAAGATAGAGAGCTTCTGGAAATTCGGACACAGAGAGTGCATAAAATACAAGATAAGTCTCGTGTCTTTCAAAATTATTTTTTATTCGCTAAAAACGTCCTGTGTACTCATGCAATCACATGCAACCTCGAAACTTCACTTATTTTTTATCACTTTCCAATTCAATACACAGTTTCAGCATTTTTGACTATATGTAAGAGAAATTTCCATTCAGCCAAAGGTGTACTTACAGATTATAGATTCCTATACGACTCTCAGTAAAAATTTATCCGCACTCCAGATAGTTAAAACTTCTGTCGACCGTATTGATCCATCTGCACTCTTCGTATGACGTCAATATCTGTTCAGTGCTGCTGCGCAGGTTTCTTTGTGTTACGTCAATTCGTTTGTGACCGTTGCGCGAGTAATGGCGCTTTGCAATGGTGATTTGCAGGAAAACAGTGCAGGATGCTGTGATTCGTTTCTTGTGGTCGGAGGTTATGTTTGATGCCTATATTTATCAAAGATTTAATGCACATTATGGAGAAAGTGTTTTGTCACGAAGTGTGTTTGAATGGGCACAAAAGTTCAAAGAAGATCGCACGAGTGTTATGAAAAAACAGCTGGATGCCCGTCCACATCCACGATGACAACATTGAACGTGCTCATGAACTTATGCTCTATGGAATAGACGAGTGACACTGGATAATGTGGCAAATCATTTGCAAATCAGCCACGGCTCTGCTTATGCAATAGTGCACGACAGATTTGGATTTTAAAAAGTTTGTGCGAGATGGATGCCGAAAAAGCTGATGAAAAGGTGAAGACGACGATGCATTCGTGGTTCGCAGCTCAGCCCAAAACATTTTTTAATGAGAAAATACAAAGGTCCTTCGGCAAATGGACAAAGTGTATACAGAAATCGAGTGATTATGTCAAAAAATGATGTATGTCTTTTTTGACAATTGCTTAAAATAAATTCTACACCGACAGAGCGGGTAACTTTTTACTCACCCTCGTAAGACACTTAAATTTCCAATCTATTATGATGAATAAAAGAGCTTATACTATTAAATCTAATTGTATTTTGTTGCATGAGAGTACACGTGTATGTGATGTAC
Source organism: Bombus huntii (assembly GCF_024542735.1). Taxonomy (NCBI): domain Eukaryota; kingdom Metazoa; phylum Arthropoda; class Insecta; order Hymenoptera; family Apidae; genus Bombus; species Bombus huntii. Next base: position 100,817 of record NW_026099391.1, read on the forward strand.
ATTACCTTTATATCCCCTTGAACGCTTCAATATTGCGCATATATACTATATTTTGTACAGCTTCTATAAAATTTCGTATGTTTGTTTAGGCTGTTAATCTAGAGGCTGGAGTACAAAGAAGTGGCACAATGATGTGGGCTGATGACATTTATAATTATCAAGGAATCACCCCTACATTCGCTCAGGTATATATCGTTGACTATAACGTATTTAACATATATGATTGTTAGAATATTAATAATTAATTTTTAATTCTATCAGAATTTTAATGAAACTGTCCCTTGGGAAGGAAGAACTGATACCTTGATATCACGGTTTGTACATCCTATATATACGACAAATTTTAGAACATTATATAACGAAGAACCAGATCGTCGTGGCCATGTGATGTGAATAAAAGGACTTGAATTTGATGATATTTTTATAATGTTAGATAACATAACTAAGTATCTTCACAGTAAGATAGGATGACATGGTTTACATGATCTTAATGTTGTTCACTCGAGTGATGATATTATAAGGAAAAGCGTAATATCACAGGTAGGATGATTCATAATTTAGAACTACTAACTCATGTATGTATTAAAAATTAAAGAAATATATTAAATTTTATAGGATATTTATGTTTAGTAACCAGTAATTCAGAGATTGGTATTCATGGTTACTATAACGAGGCTGTAGAAACGCACCCTTTCTTCTTTGCAAATGGTCCTGTATTTATGTCTAAGCCGAAACTGGAACCTCTGAATAATTTAGATTTATTCTTGTTATTTTCTAAAATACTTATCTACAGTATACCATAAGGAATGATACCGTATCGCACCTAATCAAGTGCCTTAAGAAACATCAACAGGATATCACAGTAAGTAATCCCTTATCGACAGAAGTGTAAGTAAAAGTTATGTGTCATTGTTATACACAATTATGTGTTAGTGTTATACACAGTTATTTATCATTTTCTATTAATTCAGTTGTAGCCACTACAATATCTATGACACTGGTAGTAATTATAAGAACAATAATGATGTTCTATAAGAGGAAATGATGATTAGGAACAAAAACTTACAGGTAAGTCAAAGTATATGTTATTTGCCATTTGAAAAGAAAGTTACTAACTTGGAATTTTTTGATAAATAATAATTGTGCAAAATATATTGGATTTCAAATTTGTCAAAAATTGAAATTTAAGAAGCATTGTAATAATATAACATTAATATTTTGATTTTTCAGGAGATATCATGCGGTGGATGGATAATATGTAAAAAATATTAAGCAGTATATGAATTTTCATATTGCGTAGAGATAACAAAATGAATTTTAAAAAATGTCGACACGGTAATAAGAAATAGCATCGTGACAAAGAATATATAAAGACAGTTTCATTTTTTATAAATAAAAATTTGTTGTTCCAGATTTTGAAATACAGTGAAACGTTTAATTAGTATCTTAATATCTTTAAATAATTATTATTTTAGAATCAATTGTAATTGTATCATACGTACTTTTGAATTCGTGCAAGAACATATGTAATTTTGAAGTAGTTATTATTAGGAAACTGTTAGACGCGAACAGTATGCGAAAAGTTAGTATGCAGTGTAATAATTATCAATCAAAACACAAGAATTAAATTCTTGAGGAAAAAATTTCCGGAATTTCTTATTTACATGATTATAAAGAAATCCATAATAAAAAGGAGCTGCTTTCTAATACTTCTCTTCCTTGTAATGCCTACGTTAACAATAACGAGGTTCGACTTTTTGTTTTTAGAGGGATACTGGAAAATTTGAAAGTACAGTACCATTGGGAAGAAAATCACGATATTGAAAACGATATTTGCAAGTAAATTTCCAAAAAATCTGTTTTCAAATTTTCGCTTTCTATTTCACATTAAAAGAAAGGGAGGGCTGCCTTCTTTTTCTGCAAGACAAAACAAACATTCTGAATCTCGTATCAATGAATGATGTCAATAAGTTATTTTTCTTTTCAGATTGAACAATATTCCAGATTTATTCATAATTTCATACTACGCGAAGAATAGACTTTCATAGGTATATAAAGGAAATATTAAGTATAGGAAAACTCTTTTTCGTTGTAGGTGACATATGCTTCACGGTTGAACACATGTATTTTTGAACACATATAAATGAAAAAGTACTCTTATGGAGAAAAAGAATTGATACCTTCGATTGACATTAGATAATGTATATAAACTTATGAACAATCACTATCACTATCAGTTTGTATTTTAGGTGCACACGCAGATTTGTTGGAGTTCTTATAAAATGTACTTCCTGTACGAACGTTTTATTCTTCCAAATTTTACGATACTATGTCTCATATGATAACTATATGGATTAAACGTAATATAAATGATCCGAAAATAGACTCGAACGACATTAATTGTCTTTCTATTTATACCAATATCGAAAATACAAGTAAAGCTGGAGCAATAGTATGCAAGAATGGACTATTTATTATTTTAAACCAAATCATAGCATATTCAGAATGCACAGTATTATCATGAAATGTAAATGAATCAGTTGTAAACGAACGATTTTACTGTAAAATCGTTGCCGCCTTTTTTTCATCTGAAATATAGCAGCAATGAGTACATTCTTTTAATATATAATAAAACGAGATATCTTTATAAAGTTACATATGTCATCACTGGTAACTGTTATCTCGTATGACGCCAAATATACCGTTAGTATGGAATGATATTTTTATGAAGATATACTTTAATGATAGATTTTATGAATGAAACGTTATATAAGAAAAATTATCTCTTGTTATTCTATGAAGTGTAGTAGCTAATGAAGATTAATTTTACGAAGTATTAGAGCAAAAGAGAATTAAAAAATTAAAAAGATCTAAATAAGATTGTTCGTGTGGCTTAATTATCTCAATTCTGGTACACCACTTGTTACATTCTAACTAATTAGCGCTAAACAATAACTTGCAAATATTAAAGATATTAACACCTAAAGGTTTTCAGGAAATTTTATAATATTTGATTATTGTATATCTAGTCATTGATTGATAAAATTTCTTGTATAAGCATAGATCGAGGTTGACGTCATACGCAGATTGCATATCATTGACAGGTATCGTTTTAATTTATTTTATGGCTAGAATCGTTTGAATATTATACGAATAATTATTTCCATTCGAACGATTAATAAATCACGTACCTATAAAAGATATATTACGAAAAAGAGGTGACGAAACAAAAAAATATTGGAAATTCCGTTGTCATTAGATCAATTACTTTTGCAATGATTTTTATTTCCATGTAATTACATATGAAATGGGTAATTCATTAACATCTCCTCGAATCGAATATAATTCGTTACACTTCACAACGATTCAAATAATGGACGGGAAATATATAATAACTTTCCTGTCCTTGCGTTAAAATAGTACTGTACAAATCAGATGATACAACCTAACCCCAACCTAACCCCAAAAAACCCAATTACATCCACATTGCATGACAGCACACTTGCAATGGATTTTTGTGATTTCAATGTCACAGACAATGACACAACTAATCAGAACACGTTCGAGGCTATAGACATTGAAATTACCGCGTGTTTAATACGTTTAAAGCATAAATCTAAATTTCACGCGATTATTTCTTTGTACATTGTGAAACTCTTAAATTATCTTAATCGAATAAATAATCCTAATGTAATAAAACATCTTGAAATAGACCTAGATATCTGAAACAGAAACTCGAAGGATAAGAAATCCTAAAAGGTACTAATCCTAAAATAACAAACTCCTAAATAATAAACAAGTGATAAAACCTGTTATAAATAATAAACCTTACCTGGAATAATCAAATCCTAACTAATCGAAAATAAAATAAGGCAAGCAATTCTTAATCTTTCAAGTAATTTTTCCGAAAACACAGAAAGATAGAGAAATTAAAAAGACGCAGCACAAATTGCAGCACAATGAAAGTTTCGGAGCGATGAATACGATCGTATTAAACTAAATAATTTTCAAAAGTGAAATTACACTGAAACGTATATCGATGATATTTGTCATTTCTACGATCTGTTTCGCTTGGTCGTGCTTCTTTTCTGATGTAAATTCAATTTATAATACGAACTAAGTTTCCTTTATTATTATTAGTCCTGCGTCTTTTTAATTCGTCACTTCTTTTATTTCAGAACAATGACGGGCTCCAAGATGCTGTTCGGATGTTTGGCGTTAATTGCTTTTCTGCATCCATTAGTTCACGTTTGTACTTCGAGTAGTACAGCTCAAGGTTTGTACTTCGAGTTGTCTTTTTCCATGCACTTCAAATTCCAATACGATCTGGTCACGTGGCCTTCGTACAATTTCGAAATTTTACCTGTTTGGTAATCGTCAATGAAAAAAGAAGTTATGCGTGACCTCAACACATTGAAACAATTTTTATGATTTTTTATTTGCCGGTTGGTCAGCAAGTTAATGGAAAAATTTCACTTAACTATTCGCGTTAATCTCTTCGGTTTAACTTTTGGGAAATGCTTCGTTAGCTTCGGGAATATTCCAACGATTCGTTTTACGTACAAAATAAGCATGATAAATATTACATCACGGTAATGTAATATCGGAATATATTAAAGGTGTAATTTTGTTCGATTAATTATAATTTATTAATAATGGATTGAAAATACAGATATTAGTTAGACAGAGAAACGATGTTTGATTAACAGGAAAACTAAATGCAACGCTCGTATTTACAACAAATAACTTGACAACTATTTGGTAACTCTCTCTCTCTCTCTCTCTCTCTCTCTCTCTCTCTCTCTCTCTCACTAGCAACTCTAACACTCGACAACACTCGCAACTCAATTCTAACGACTCTATGCTTCGACGTCTCGATCAACTCTGATTCTCGCAACACGCACACTTTTCGATTCGCCTTGAATAGCGAAACCGTCCTTCTTCTAACGTTGTCTATTGTTTCCCTCATACCTATGTAAGAACTACCAACTACGTGCCTTTAGTCACGTAGGCACTCTTAAATGTAAACGAACCACAGAAACACGACGTACACGGTTTTTCTATTTTCAGCCGATCTCCAATCAAAGCTATTCTACGATATTACAATCGGCCTTTCCTGACAATCACATCTGCCCTCAGATGTGCTCATCATCGCCGCTCGCACTTACATCACTATCGTCAGCATTCCACCATTTCATGTGATCGGCTGCCGTGGAAGTTGTACGTGGCCCTTCGTGCTCCCCCTCTCGCTGCACTATGCATCGGTCATTTCGCAGGACTTTTATCACCCGATACGGTCCAAGAAACTTCGGATGCAGCTTTAGCCCGGGACCCCTCTGCATCCTCTCGATTGCCACTAGATCTCCCGTCCTGTATGCTGTCGCCTTCTTGCGTCTCCTGTTATACGCCCGCTTGTTTCGGATTTGGATCTCCTCAATCCGTCTCTTTGCGTCCGCACGCAGCTGATCTCGTTCCTCTTGGAACACCGCGGCCTGTTCGTCCTCGATGCTACTGCTCCTCTTTCGCTCTTCCTCTATCTTCCTCTCCGTTGTTTGTTTACCCATTTCACTCTTGTCAGGGGCTTTGATCGTCGTGGCAGCATCGTGACATTTTCGTAGGCTCGGTTCGTACATGGAAGACGTTAACAACTTACCATCTACCGAGACTATGATCTCTTCTTTTTCGAAGGTCTTCACGTTCATCGTGTCCTCGACAATCCCATCGTCGTCCTCGTCATCCACATCCTCTGTATATCGATATTATTGGAGGGATTCCGCACGTGCGACTTCCCTTGTCTTTTCGTTCGCCTTGCATTCACTCTCTTCGAGTCTATCCGAAAACTTGAAACAACCCTCACATCCGCAACGCTATCCTTCTCAGTAAATTCGCAAATATCATCAACAACATCCTGTTGCTGTTGTTTAGCCAGATTCTTCCTCCTCGTGATGTTCGCTAAGTCCTCCTGCTGGCCGCAAGAATCCGACGAGGACACCATCTCGTGGTCCACTTTACCAATCACCACGTGTCTTGCCACTATTCTCCGTTCCTCCGACACTTGCTGCACAGCTGCCCGATACTTCTTCAAAACTTCTGCTAACTCTTCTTTATTTTCTTCCAATTGCGACAGTAGCTCAGTTCGTTCGCGACTAGCTACATTAACACGATCTTCTGCTTCGGAACGTTGCCGCAGTACTTCCTGCAACGAAGCCTGCGTCTCATTCGGTTCTTGCTCCAGTGCCTGTTTCGCTTTAACTGCAACTGCTCTAGCGCATTCTGCATCTTCTAACTGGTTCTTCAGCTGTCGTAAAGCTGCTTTACCCGTCGAGTCACCTTTCGATCTCTCCAGCATCGTTTGAGCGTCTCTTAGCAATGCTTTGGTTCTCTTCAAATCTCTTTTTAGCCTATGTTGCATGTCCTTAACGTGTGACAAATCTATCTCACTCGCCTGTGTCTCTACATCTATCTTGAGGACTTCCGGACACTCATCGGGATTTTCGTCCTTTATTCTACTAATAAAAGATTCTCCCCCTTTTATACTTATTTCAACAGTGTCCAAAAAGTCTGCGCCAATAATAAGCGAATGTTGCATCACTGTGTCTGGAACTACGTGTATGGTTATACAGTACGACTCATTGTCTATAATAATGTTCGTGGAAAATTTCCCGAGCGTAAAATTCCTTCCGGAACCGACACCGCCAAATCCAACGATTTCCCGACTTAATCTGGGCGCTCCGATTTTCACATGCTGATCTGCTCGCATTAGAGTCAGCTCACTACCGGTGTCTATCAACGCGCTCAATTTGAAATTTTCCATCTTAACATCCTTACCACGCCTTGTTTGTAACGACCGAAACACGCTGTAAACTTTTTTTGAGGGCTCACCCAAATTGTCGCAACTTGATGCGATGTGTCCGTACTCCCTACATTTGAAGCAATTGTAGCATCGCGTCTTCCTCGCATCTCCAGATCGACCGGGTTCCTTGTTCCTCTCGGTTTCGGACAGCTTCGCCACCGGCTTTACCCTGTTACTCTTCGGCTCCTCAAATTTCGTCCTCATCTCCATATCTCTTTTTATCGCTTCGTAGCGCCTGAAACGCTCTTTTAATTGCTCGATATTCCTGGCTCCGTATAGCACAGTCTTGTTCGCGACCTCGTCGGGAATGCCTTGAATAATGTAGTCTATCAAGGATTGCGTATCAACCCTTCCTTGTTTTGCAATCCCGCACATGTGATACATATATTGTTGCAGACTCTCATCTGCTTTCTTCTTTCTATGGGATAACTCGCCATGTATCTGTTGGTCGCTTACTACATTTTCAAACTCATTCCTCAACGCCTTTTTTAGCTTTGCCCAGGACTTCGCGCATCGTTTTTGTCGTACGAAGGCCTGAGCGGAGCCTGCGAGTAATTTCTTAGCATAGGCCACCATGTGGGCGTCTGACCAACCCCACACTTCTGCCATTTCCTCGAAGTCTTCCACCCACTGATTTACCCTCAGCAGATCATCCCCGCTGAATTTCTCTAATGAGTCTTCCACGTCTTTAAGACTCAACATCGAACCGACGCATACCTTCTGCTGCTACTCATCGCGGTCCTGATACACCGCTCGCGTGCCTCTCCTGTATTCTCGCGCGCCTTGTTTATCGTCCTCGCCTTCACTTTCGTCGGAGCTCTCTTCTTCCGACGATACATCGTCTCCTTCTAGGGCCGCCTGTAGCCGCGCGCGTAGTTCGGATTTTCTTCCCGTTACCTTCAACCCCAAGCTAACGAGACGCGCTCTCAGCTCTTTCGTCCTCAGCTTCTCGAGGTCTTCCTCTCCCTCTTGACTGCGTTCGGCTCTCTGCTTGCTTCTTAGATCTCGCTGGTTTGTTGGTTCTTCGCCACGCTTCGAATCCTTAGGAGTAGATCGACCAGGTTTGCACGCTCTGTTCAACCTGGCAACCAGCACTGATCTCGCACCGGATATAGGCAGATTCATCTGTGCGAGCTTACTCCTCAGCTCCTCCAGCGTCAAATCCTCTTCACCCGACAATCGTTCGTCTTCAACGTTTGCCATTTTATTCTATTCTTTTCTACTCCCGCAGAAATAGCTCCGTTAAATCGTATCGTTTCTCTGTCTTATTCAATCCCGGACGAGCCCCCACTTGTAATATCGGAATATATTAATAATGGATTGAAAATACAGATATTAGTTAGACAGAGAAACGATGTTTGATTAACAGGAAAACTAAATGCAACGCTCGTATTTACAACAAATAACTTGACAACTATTTGGTAACTCTCTCTCTCTCTCTCTCTCTCTCTCTCTCTCACTAGCAACTCTAACACTCGACAACACTCGCAACTCAATTCTAACGACTCTATGCTTCGACGTCTCGATCAACTCTGATTCTCGCAACACGCACACTTTTCGATTCGCCTTGGATAGCGAAACCGTCCTTCTTCTAACGCGTTTTTAATACGCGATGGCGCTATCACTTTCTAAAAGCGTCGTCTTTACATTTCCGATGGCCACGGGCACATCCGACTGCCAGATATACAATGTGTTATAAGAGTATCATTACCATACTTTTCATGAAAAGAGCAATTTTTCTTGATAACTATACTCTGTAACATAGATTGAAGTCGCTGATTTGATCCCTCTGATATCTTGTCTTATGAGAGTCTCGTCTGGTCTTGATTGGTTCTGTTGACTCTTATCGTTGTGAAAAATCGATTCGTTGTGTACCTTTTTTGTATAGAGAATTATTTTGTGGTAGAATATAATGTTGTAATATTTGTGGTCTTTACTTTACTAATTTTGTCACTGAGCCGCTCTTTGGTTAGTTGAGCGATTCATATTCCGCATATATTCCGTACTTGCTTCGCTTGGTACTTTTATAATTTTCGCAGTTACAATAAAAAATTTAATTCTTAACAGATTAAAGATTTAACCTCTTGCTTTATAGTGTACAATAATTTTTTTTTTTTTTTTTTTTTTGTATAGGTTATGTGATCCATAGTTTGAGTGAGTAGTACATATATATATATATATATATTTAAGATTAATATTTTATCAGTTTCTGTTCGTAACAACATCGAAGTAGTCAATAAGTTTGAAGAGTATAATTAAGGAAGTTATGAAGCAAGAGGTTAAGAACAAATTCTGAAAGAGGTTATGTACAACTCAGTAGTACTGCTTTACATTACTTTGCGAATTACTTTTCAAGCATAAAAATAGTTTAACAGCCACTTATAGTTACTTCCTTACCATTACATTCATTAAATTCGTTTGATTTTGTAAACAAAATAACCACGCTGACCAGTCTCTTATTTAAAATAGAATTATTTTGTCATATATCCAACAGTTTACTTTCTCTTCGCTTTGTCTCGTATTACGACTTTATAACGGTGTTTCTTTAAACTTTAAACGATCGTAATAAATGTATTTACGGACGATGACTGATATCTGGTCTGTCTTAAAGTTGCAACTAATTAGTACCCCGTTACTTTGGACGTTATGAAATGTTGTATAACCAAAGACTTATCTTCTCTTTTGGTAGTTGCATAAGAGAAGACTGAGCCGTTGAAACGCTCGAATAGATTAGCTGATTCGCTTAACGTATTTTTACTTCCGACGAGCTAAACACAAGAGCAGAAAGCACATAAGGAATAATACAGAAACGTCAAACGTATACAGAAATATATTTCGTAAAAGCATTAGTACGTAACATGTCTTTATAATTCTATTTATGTATAGTAAAATGGCTTGTATCCATTTTCATGAATTATAACTGACATTTCAAAGCATTCATGTAGATATGTAACTCTCGTTAATTAATAATTTAACAATGCGTCATGAAACGTATCATTTTCGTTTCTTCCTTTGTTTCGTTATACACAGGAACGAATTTGTAAATAAAGATGTATAATCAACGATAACATATGACAGCGAGTATAATAACTGTCAGCAAAGGAAGAGGTCGGTAAAATGATTGTGGTTGATTTCAGTGTATCGGTAAATAAGCTTTGACAGACGTTGCCGGGGGACTCGGTGTCGGTGAAACCGCGTCGATGAAATGATTGTCAGTAATTTAAAGATAACCCAATTTATTGATCTGTCTCCCCTTCATGGCGTTGTACGTCTCTCTATAAAACATATTCTACCTCGGAGGGCTGAAAAATTTAACTTGGTCTCACTGGACTGGACTGTAAGTAAGAAAATTGAAATGCAAAATCCACGTGTGAGCGCAACGGTTTAGATGGAAAGTTCGATAGGACAATTATGTATATTAGCCTGAAAGAAAGCTCGTGGCTTCGCACGCAACACGTAATTTCCCTCTCTGAAATAATCCTATTACAACGATACGATTTAAAATTTTCCTTAACAGACCTCGCAATGTAATTCTTCATCTACAATTTTTTATTCGGCCTGAAACAAGAGACTTTCGAAGCCTTATAGAGTCTCGCGAATCTAAAAGTCAGGTTTCAACGTATTTTCGCGTCTTATTCTATAATACTGAAGACATTAAAGGTGTTAACGATTATTGTCTCACTATGTACGTACATCAAACGAGTACTTACGTAAGAGACGAATGGAAATGGAAACAGCCGAGAATAATTGAAGATAATTTGAATACGTTCCAGGCTATAATACAATTTCTCGTGAACCGTAATTGATTCGCAGAAGGGAATTGCTGCTTCTCACGACTAGCAAAGTGTTTCGCAAAAAAAGAAAAAAAAGAAAAATGGTATCGGAAGGATAGAAAAAAAGCGGTGGCCTACATCAAGCAATCTTCATGCCGATAATGCATTTATTATTCAGTTCGTTCATTTTCTATCGCGTAACAGACACTGGGATAACTGACAGAACGAGCGTATAAATCTTGCATCTCTCAACCTGACTTCTCCCAATTCGCATACTTCCATCCTTCGTATAAGTGACAATGAATCAGAAGAGTTTCATAGCAATATTGAACAACATACAGTCAACTACAACACCATTAGATACATCCACCATACAGTCAACTACAACACCATTAGATAACAGCAATACAATAGATTATAATTTTCTACGTGTCATTGATTCATCATCATCATTTTCCATTTTTTTAGCATATGTAAAAACGTATCTGACGTAATCTTACCTCGCTCTTTGAGTAAAAAAATCCATTCAAATGAAACAAAGGGAAAAGAAATAAGAAAACAAACACTCACATATGAATCTTCATTACATAACTGTATGTACTCCTCGAGGTATAATTACTCAGACACGTTACAGCGTACCTTTTTCGTTCCCTGATGGCTGATGTTGATCGTTGACGTTTATAGTGAAAGAATTTCGTCAACGGCGCCATCTGGATCCTTGTTGAAAAATTAAAATAGCCGCAACAGCACCATTAAGCTCATCACCCAGAGTAGCTCTTGTTGCTGAGTCGTGGAGGAATTCTTATCATCAACGACATAAACTATACCAGTTCTGGTAACGTTCTTCAGGTGATCCAGACATTCGAAATCACAACATTCTTTTCCAAGGCGAAATTTTCTGCATGGCTGTAGTAAAAAGAAATCGATCAATTGTACAGATCAATCGTCACTCGACTGCTCGAGAATTCAGATCATCCAGAGAATAGAATAGAGACGTGGAAAAATGTAGTGCGATCATCGCAGTGGGAGGAAATAGGGGGATAGGGACCAAATGAATGAACGAGATGTTAAGGACAACTGACGATAAGTTCTTCTTTTGTCGGGAATTGCATGTTTGTGAATGGTTTGTGGGTGGTTAGGTGGAGAGAATTGAAGAGTTTGGAGGTGACTGGAAGAGTGTTTTGGGCAAGGTAGATTGCAGAATGGTTGCGGTAGCATTGTGTTAATTATGGGTTTGTACATGTAATCTTTGTATGTATCACTACATACAACCTAACGTATATTTTTAATAATACATCAGAGTTTTAGTTATTTCATAGCTATGAATTTTATACTCTATAATCTTGACGTTTTATTTCACAGAAGCGTTTGAATATCCATAAAAATTAAATGAACCAATGTATTCATTATCTTATAGAGAAGATATATTATTTTTAATTATGTTCCAATTATTTATCATGATCCTGATTTCCTTATTCTGAAAATTTGAAAGGAAGTTTTGTAGTTTGATACTTTCAGCGACAAAGGGTCAATATTGCTTTAGTATATTTCGTCACATATACATGTATATCTATATGTCGGAGATGAAAGGACACCGGAACCTTTGGATAGCCCCGCAACATTGCAATCTAAAGTCTACTATAACTGTAACTAAACTATTGTAGTTATTCAATCCGATTGTAATTGTTCGAGATTAGTGACGGTGAGCTTTGGCTCGAGGTGACAGTCTGTCGCCCAACGTAGCCGCGGTCAAGGGATGAACGCTTTGCCTAACAAAGGTATGGAGTAATTCTATAGCTCTCCTTAAAAGAAATATTCGTGGCGACACGCGACAGTAAACATTCCCACGGTTTCTGTCCCGTGGCTCGCCACACGCAGACCCTATTCTTCGAGTAAGATGATTGCCAGATGTCGATGCGTCTCCGCAGTACATGTTCGGCTAGCCCGAGGGCCCGTTATAAATCTTAAGGTTTAGTTAACTAAAGTCCTTCAAACAGACAAACAGTCTTTGTCCCAACTACGGGAAGATAGGGGAGACATATTTTTCAACGAGCGACGTCTCCCACTAGCAACTTTCCCTCGAGGGCGGCTACCATCTTTTTCTAACCACCGATATGGAGATTGACCAATTAGCAGCAACGTCAATTTCCCTTACTTCCTAAACGAAGGCTTTCCTCGACGAATCCGATGATCTCGTGTCCTTAGACACACCCCATTATAGTTTTCCTCTGTGGCATCATCGGGACGGGACGGGCATTCTTTTACGCGCTCCCGTCGACCAAAGAGTAACGTCTTTACGCTCAGCAATTATTTTTACGAATCAGACTTAGATTCAGCGAGAACGCCCATCTGTCATCCCGTTGGCCGCGGATTCGTTATCGAACCGGAGACCATTGTCACTAGTGTCGCGGACGTCTCACCGCCGTGGTAGATTGTCAAACCTGTGTTATTCATACCTGTGTCAATAAATCGTATCTTCGTTACACCGCAACGATGGCTACCTTCAATGAAGACTCCTCAAACACCGACAACCCTATCCCCAATGTCATTCCGACATATATATCCACCGAAAAAAGAAACATACGAAGTAATAAGTAATGCTTACTAATAAATTCAACAAATACAGAGGAAGATGGCTAAATCGATAAATTAACGAGACTAAAAATTAATTACATCATGGATCTCTCGCTTTTAATTTTAAGCTGTAAATTACCGATATCGGTGACTGCCATATTCTCTTGAGTTTCCAAATCGTAAAGAATCTTTCCCCAGGGATTGGTCAACTGTGTATGTCCCCATGCGACGTAACTTGCTTAAGGAACACGAGCCGGTGATATGCAGGCAACGTATAATTGATTATCATTCGCTCTGAAACGCTGAAGTAATGACCAGTGCAGTGGTCCAGTGGTCATATTGAATGCCGCTGGATATATCAGCATTTGGCAACCTAACCCAGAGAAGCAGGAAATATGAAGCCACCGAATACCAATTAACTTCGTAGTTGCACGGTTCACATTCCATCATTTCTGAATATGCGAGGACAGTCCTCTTATTGTGCTTTTAATTCTTTTATTTGTTTCATTTTCAGCAAATATACTGGTTTTTTTAAATTAAGCTTCTTTTTATACAGAGTTACAGATTATATTAATTTTATATAGAATATATTTAAGAAAGATATTTAATTTTTTGCTAGTTAAGTATTGATCGATTAAGTTACTGTACCTTTGTTCCGATAAATGCGTGCCATTTCCTCGAATCTAATATCATAGCAAATGCCAATACCTATTTTGCAGCCCTTCACATCGAACGTCGTTAGGGAGTTACCAGGACTGAGTGAATCACTCTCTCGAAAAGTAATCTTATTAGGAATGTCGATGTCGAATAGATGTACCTAATAACATAAAAATGTGGTCGCTAATTCTATTGCTGCAACTTTTGTAATTTAATATCAAAGTTACCAACTCCTAAACTTTAATTATTTTTTATTTAATAACTGACAGCGTTTTTATCACTTTCTTTTGTTAAAAAATCTTATCATTTAATAATGTTTAAAAAGGAGAAAAAATAAGTATAATAATATTTTAAGTATGTGAAAAATTTATACAACAACAAACACATTACAACAAAAATGGGCGTTTCCCGTATCATAACGTATTTTATAAACCGTAAATTATAGAATTGGTTATAGTATACGTATGTACATATGTATATTCCTAAATTATTCCTAGATAGAGTCACTTTCTTCACCCCAATATTTTCAAATTCAAAGCCATAAAGGAATATATTACTTACCTTTCGGTGTTTTGCTATCAAAGTTCCATCGGGACCCCAAATAGTACAGGTATTGTACAATTTAGCGCCCTCTATTTCAGGCATCGTACCACCAACTACATAGATGTTGTTTTCTTTAGCTGCGTTCGATGAAGCAACGCTCGTTTCACCATCAGGAATACTCTCGGCGTATTTTGGAAAGTACTCTGCATTGCAATATTTCAATTAATGAAGAATAACTGTCTTTTGTTCCAACCATAAATTAAATTGAAATGTTTGTCAGTTTTTTATTTTTTAAATTATTAAAATAACTAAGTTTTATATTTCGACTTAATTAAATATGCAATTACTTAGCTAATAGTATATATAATAAATTGTTTCTACAGGTTCAAAATGAAAAATGAATATTTAGAAATATTTAATTACGACAATGCTATTTGTGTTAGCATCAGTGGCTTGTTACTCAACGACTTTGCTAGTACTTTTTGAAACATAAAGTTAGTTTTCAATTAACACTTATACTAGAGGCGGAATTATAAATGCAAAATAATTGATAATACTAATTTATAAGTACCTAATTATTAGTATCTTAAAAAATATATTTATACAAAAATCACGATAATCATGAAAATGGGGAAATCCTATATTCTCGAATCAATTCACAATTTATTTTGTATATTAATTAGATTCCGCGCTCATCAGTACGTACTCACTGGCGACATCGAGAAAATGTATCGGCAATTCCTCGTACGACCAGAGGATCGGAAATATCAAAGGATATTATGGCGCAGCGCGAGTGGAGAAACAGAAACATATGAGCTTAACACCGTAATACTCTTATCATAGAAATAGAAGCAGTCCTCAATTCATATAGATATACATGTATATGTGACGAAATATACTAAAGCAATATTGACCCTTTGTCGCTGAAAGTATCAAACTACAAAACTTCCTTTCAAATTTTCAGAATAAGGAAATCAGGATCATGATAAATAATTGGAACATAATTAAAAATAATATATCTTCTCTATAAGATAATGAATACATTGGTTCATTTAATTTTTATGGATATTCAAACGCTTCTGTGAAATAAAACGTCAAGATTATAGAGTATAAAATTCATAGCTATGAAATAACTAAAACTCTGATGTATTATTAAAAATATACGTTAGGTTGTATGTAGTGATACATACAAAGATTACATGTACAAACCCATAATTAACACAATGCTACCGCAACCATTCTGCAATCTACCTTGCCCAAAACACTCTTCCAGTCACCTCCAAACTCTTCAATTCTCTCCACCTAACCACCCACAAACCATTCACAAACATGCAATTCCCGACAAAAGAAGAACTTATCGTCAGTTGTCCTTAACATCTCGTTCATTCATTTGGTCCCTATCCCCCTATTTCCTCCCACTGCGATGATCGCACTACATTTTTCCACGTCTCTATTCTATTCTCTGGATGACCTGAATTCTCGAGCAGTCGAGTGACGATTGATCTGTACAATTGATCGATTTCTTTTTACTACAGCCATGCAGAAAATTTCGCCTTGGAAAAGAATGTTGTGATTTCGAATGTCTGGATCACCTGAAGAACGTTACCGGAACTGGTAAAGTTTATGTCGTTGATGATAATAATTCCTCCACGACTCAGCAACAAAAGCTACTCTGGGTGATGAGCTTAATGGTGCTGTTGCGGCTAGTTTAATTTTTCAACAGGGATCCAGATGGCGCCGTTGACGAAATTCTTTCACTATAAACGTCAACGATCAACATCAGCCATCAGGGAACGAAGAAGGTACGCTGTAACGTGTCTGAGTAATTATACCTCGAGGAGTACATACAGTTATGTAATGAAGATTCGTATGTGAGTGTTTGTTTTCTTATTTCTTTTCCCTTTGTTTCATTTGAATGGATTTTTGTACTCAAAGAGCGAGGTAAGATTACGTCAGATACGTTTTTACATATGCTAAAAAAATGGAAAATGATGATGATGAATCAATGACACGTAGAAAATAATAATCTATTGTATTGCTGTTATCTAATGGTGTTGTAGTTGACTGTATGGTGGATGTATCTAATGGTGCTGTAGTTGACTGTATGTTGTTCAATATTGCTATGAAGCTCTTCTGATTTATTGTCACTTATACGAAGGATGGAAGTATACGAAATTGATAAAATTATTAATAATATTTACGAAGAGAAAGTAAACTGTTGGATATATGACAAAATAATTCTATTTTAAATAAGAGGCTGGTCAGCGTGGTTATTTAGTTTACAAAATCAAACGAATTTAATGAATGTAATGGTAAGGAAGTAACTATAAGTGGCTGTTAAACTATTTTTATGCTTGAAAAGTAATTCGCAAAGTAATGTAAAGCAGTACTACTGAGTTGTACATAACCTCTTTCAGAATTTGTTCTTAACCTCTTGCTTCATAGCTTCCTTAATTATACTCCTCAAACTTATTGACTACTTCGATGTTGTTACGAACAGAAACTGATAAAATATTAATCTTAAATATAGATTGAAATGAAAGCTTGTCACGTAAATATGTGTGTGTGTGTGTGTGTGTGTGTGTGTGTGTGTGTGTGTGTGTGTGTGTGTGTGTGTGTGTGTGTGTGTGTGTGTGTGTGTGTGTGTGTGTGTGTGTGTGTGTGTGTGTGTGTGTGTGTACTGCTTACTCAAACTATGGATCACATAACCTATACAAAAAAAAAAAAAAAAAAAATTATTGTACACTATAAAGCAAGAGGTTAAATCTTTAATCTGTTAAGAATTAAATTTTTTATTGTAACTGCGAAAATTATAAAAGTACCAAGCGAAGCAAGTACGGAATATAGGGATATAGGAAGCGATGGGGAACAGCAAGTAACTCCAACATCGAAATACTACAACGATTCCAATCGAAAACGCTAAGAGCCTTAATAGACGCACCTTGGTATGTTACCAACGAAACCATCCATCGCGACCTCAAGATACCTACAGTCAAAGAGGAAATAGCAAAATATAGCGACAGATATAGCAAAAGAGTCAAGAAACACCGAAACCCCCTAATCACTGGACTACTCGATACGACG
>NW_026099392.1:0-118134 GCF_024542735.1 Bombus huntii
ACCCGATCTCGAGAAACCCGAACAACTAGCCACCGAGACGAAATAAGATGGGAACTTCAACCACACCTCGCTAGTTTGATCGGTACCCTCTCAACGGGGGGAGAATGTTACGCCATGCGGCTTACCATAGGTCATATTCTTAACTATCGATCGCGGCACTATAATGTCGCAGACGGACCGTCGCGTCTGCCCGGCAAACAAACATTGTAGTGGCAAGCGCATGATTCATTAAGCAGGGCGACTTCCAGAAACGTCGACTCGTGGTCGTTATTTTACCTCGCGTAAAAGAATGTGGCGTGATCCGAACGTAGTGGGGGTCGCCTTCCAGAAAAAACGAAAAAAATCGAAAGGCGTTCAGAACTTTTCGAGAAGTCGAACCGTCAACACAGGTGGTATGTCGCGCATTACTTATCAACCAAAACGCAGTTACATTTTTTTTGTTCCATTTATATCTTTCTAGTTAATAAGTTGTTGAAATAAACATTAATTTATTTGTGTTAATTCTGTGGAATTTCATTGAACTACTGAACTGATCAGTTCGTGGCGTCGATTATTTAATCGTAACGGGAAATTACAACTCTCGTTGACGTGCTATCTCGCGATCGCGTCTCTCCGCGAACGGTCGAAACAAAATGATTCACTAAAAACTGTCCTGAATTCCTAAGAACTTATTTACCGCAAAACTGACAAAGTGTTTATTTAAAAAATGAGGTTGAAGGTAGTCCTTTTCTTTCATTTCATTCATTTTCATTTTCTTTCTTAAGTATGGCTAACACAATATCTAATCAATTAAAATTTTATATTTTCACGTGAAAAGTTTCTTTAGATAATTATTATCAACATGATGACTAACTCTTACGGATTAATACGTGTCTGTAGGGCAATCCGGTGGACTCGATCGGCTTTTTACTTCGAAAGTTGAGTAATCGGTGTCGCTTTCTTACGCATCTTTGAACTGTATAAATGTTTTAAAATTGTTTGATCCAGAATGTACCACACCGGACAATCAAGAAGGCAGGTGCCTTGACTACAGAAAATGTAAACCTCTGCAAGAAATATGGCAGATACAGTACCGTACAGCCACCGATTTTTATAGACGATCAGTGTGCAGATACCAGGGCAATGTTACGATCGTTTGCTGTCCGAACGATCCAAACAAAGAGAAGAGAGAAATTTTAATAAAAACTGTGTATAAGTATAAGGCTTTGCGACCACCATACTGAGGTTTTAGCAACGTCTCTCATACCAGGGTGGTCGATGGTAAACCAGCTGAACTTGGTACGTTTTATGTCTTTCTTTCCGATTAATAATAAGCCATTTACTGCAAAGAATGAACTTTAAAGGCATTAAACAGCACATCAATGTACATTTCAATTAGACTAAATAATAATGCTATGATTTTATCGGTAGTAACTTTACTTATTAACTTGAATTATTTCTTTCTTTTACTTCATGTTAGGAAGAGTATCTTTTTGCTTGAAATAAAAAATTGATATAGGAGTAATAATATGGATAGAGATCAAAAACTGTTAGGGCAGAAATTACACGTTTGAACTTTATAGTTCAGTATAGTTCAAATAGAAATTATATAGAATTATTTAATAATTTGTATTCCACTGGAATAAAAATTTAATTTCTGTCTTTATCAAATCTCTGTTTCAGAGTATTTGTACGTATGTACTTATCGTCTGCTGTATGATCGAATTTCGAATAGGTAATAATCGTTGTTACTCGTTATGTGAGAAAAAATTATGTATATTCACAACTATGACTATTGCATTTTAGGCGCTTGGCCATGAATCGCTGCATTAGGTTTTCGTAATCCCCGAAACCCAGACAAACCACTATGGAAGTGCGGAGGTTCCCTGATATCGGCTAGGCATGTTTTGACCGCAGCACATTGTGCACATATGGATGGAATAGAAAACATACACAATCATAATATTGCCATTCTTAGATTGGTGGAGGAGGTGCCATTTTCGAGTAAGTCCTCAAATATATATATATATATATATATATATATATATATATGCTATTGAGTATTACTGAAGTATCATATCCTGAAATTTCTTACTGTACACATATATTGTGTCATAAAGCGTGTATAATTCTTTCTCATACTTTTGGTCATTAGTTTCCTGCATTTTCATTTATTTTTTTATTTTTCAGGGTACGTATATCCCATTTGTACGAAAGAGCCCCTACGAAAGAGCAACTTCGTCGGCTATAACCCCCTTGTTGCTGGATCGGGAGCATTAAGATATAGTAAGTGATATCAATTTTATAATAAAATTAAATAGTTCCAGTCTTAAATATCTTTCTTATTTTCTTCGTAGGACGACCACGACGTAATGCATTAATGGAAGTACAAATGCCAGTGATTAAGAACGCCGAATGCAAAATAGCTTATTCCAAATTTCCTAATGCACCTGATATCACTGATGGTATAATATGCGCCGAACATGCTCAGGGTGGAGAGGATTCTTGTACGGTAATTAAGTTACAGAGTTACTACAAACTATACGGTATCTGAAGACACGTCGATTCGAATTAACATCAAATCGACGTCTTAAACATTAAAAATAATAGATAAACACAATTTAATAGTTTTGCCCACTTCTCACACCTCGTTATGGTATTTAATCTAATTTCCTCTAATCTTAGTTTTGCTCAAAATACATATAACATGTACGTTATAAATTGGAGTATTTCAATACACAAATCAATAGAAGATTATTACTGTATATAAGTATAATTTCAATACAATTCGATCGATATATTTCAGTATCTTTGATTAAAAATTTAACGATCCTTTCAGGCTGACCGCGGCGGATCACTGCTGATACAACATGAATTAACCTCGTATTTAATAGGTATTGTGTCTTATGCTTATAAGTGCGGCACAGCTGGGTATCCCAGCGTTTACACTAGGGTCACATCGTACCTTGACTTCATTCTCCAAGCGATGCAATAATATGATATTACTGTTCCATAAATATCATTGTGTAAAAAACGTAAAGTTGGATTTTCTTATTGTGGAGATAAGAAACAGCTCAAATTTACATTGTTTTGTACGTTACAAATTATAGGCTTAAAATGTACGAAATGTAACTTTGAAACGACACTAATTTTTTACGCACGATAAACCTCCACAACTTAGGTATGTAAAGATGATAAACGTATATTAATTCTATTAATTTGGTAATAATAAACCAACTTTCTGAGAAGTTCTGTAAATTTCGTTTCTTTTGTATCAAGAGAATAATGGAATATTCCACTTAGATCGTATACTTCTTGTATGTACGTACAAAATTTTCCGGCTAATCTAAAACACTTCATAAGATAGAGAGCTTCTGGAAATTCGGACACAGAGAGTGCATAAAATACAAGATAAGTCTCGTGTCTTTCAAAATTATTTTTTATTCGCTAAAAACGTCCTGTGTACTCATGCAATCACATGCAACCTCGAAACTTCACTTATTTTTTATCACTTTCCAATTCAATACACAGTTTCTGCATTTTTGACTATATGTAAGAGAAATTTCCATTCAGCCAAAGGTGTACTTACAGATTATAGATTCCTATACGACTCTCAGTAAAAATTTATCCGCACTCCAGATAGTTAAAACTTCTGTCGACCGTATTGATCCATCTGCACTCTTCGTATGACGTCAATATCTGTTCAGTGCTGCTGCGCAGGTTTCTTTGTGTTACGTCAATTCGTTTGTGACCGTTGCGCGAGTAATGGCGCTTTGCAATGGTGATTTGCAGGAAAACAGTGCAGGATGCTGTGATTCGTTTCTTGTGGTCGGAGGTTATGTTTGATGCCTATATTTATCAAAGATTTAATGCACATTATGGAGAAAGTGTTTTGTCACGAAGTGTGTTTGAATGGGCACAAAAGTTCAAAGAAGATCGCACAAGTGTTATGAAAAAACAGCTGGACGCCCGTCCACATCCACGATGACAACATTGAACGTGCTCATGAACTTATGCTCTATGGAATAGACGAGTGACAGTGGATAATGTGGCAAATCATTTGCAAATCAGCCACGGCTCTGCTTATGCAATAGTACACGACAGATTTGGATTTTAAAAAGTTTGTGCGAGATGGATGCCGAAAAAGCTGATGAAAAGGTGAAGACGACGATGCATTCGTGGTTCGCAGCTCAGCCCAAAACATTTTTTAATGAGAAAATATAAAGGTCCTTCGGCAAATGGACAAAGTGTATACAGAAATCGAGTGATTATGTCAAAAAATGATGTATGTCTTTTTTGACAATTGCTTAAAATAAATTCTACACCGACAGAGCGGGTAACTTTTTACTCACCCTCGTAAGACACTTAAATTTCCAATCTATTATGATGAATAAAAGAGCTTATACTATTAAATCTAATTGTATTTTGTTGCATGAGAGTACACGTGTATGTGATGTACATTACCTTTATATCCCCTTGAACGCTTCAATATTGCGCATATATACTATATTTTGTACAGCTTCTATAAAATTTCGTATGTTTGTTTAGGCTGTTAATCTAGAGGCTGGAGTACAAAGAAGTGGCACAATGATGTGGGCTGATGACATTTATAATTATCAAGGAATCACCCCTACATTCGCTCAAGTATATATCGTTGACTATAATGTATTTAACATATATGATTGTTAGAATATTAATAATTAATTTTTAATTCTATCAGAATTTTAATGAAACTGTCCCTTGGGAAGGAAGAACTGATACCTTGATATCACGGTTTGTACATCCTATATATACGACAAATTTTAGAACATTATATAACGAAGAACCAGATCGTCGTGGCCATGTGATGTGAATAAAAGGACTTGAATTTGATGATATTTTTATAATGTTAGATAACATAACTAAGTATCTTCACAGTAAGATAGGATGACATGGTTTACATGATCTTAATGTTGTTCACTCGAGTGATGATATTATAAGGAAAAGTGTAATATCACAGGTAGGATGATTCATAATTTAGAACTACTAACTCATGTATGTATTAAAAATTAAAGAAATATATTAAATTTTATAGGATATTTATGTTTAGTAACCAGTAATTCAGAGATTGGTATTCATGGTTACTATAACGAGGCTGTAGAAACGCACCCTTTCTTCTTTGCAAATGGTCCTGTATTTATGTCTAAGCCGAAACTGGAACCTCTGAATAATTTAGATTTATTCTTGTTATTTTCTAAAATACTTATCTACAGTATACCATAAGGAATGATACCGTATCGCACCTAATCAAGTGCCTTAAGAAACATCAACAGGATATCACAGTAATCCCTTATCGACTGATATGTAAGTAAAAGTTATCTGTCATTGTTATACACAATTATGTGTTAGTGTTATACACAGTTATTTATCATTTTCTATTAATTCAGTTGTAGCCACTACAATATCTATGACACTGGTAGTAATTATAAGAACAATAATGATGTTCTATAAGAGGAAATGATGATTAGGAACAAAAACTTACAGGTAAGTCAAAGTATATGTTATTTGCCATTTGAAAAGAAAGTTACTAACTTGGAATTTTTTGATAAATAATAATTGTGCAAAATATATTGGATTTCAAATTTGTCAAAAATTGAAATTTAAGAAGCATTGTAATAATATAACATTAATATTTTGATTTTTCAGGAGATATCATGCGGTGGATGGATAATATGTAAAAAATATTAAGCAGTATATGAATTTTCATATTGCGTAGAGATAACAAAATGAATTTTAAAAAATGTCGACATGGTAATAAGAAATAGCATCATGACAAAGAATATATAAACACAGTTTCATTTTTTATAAATAAAAATTTGTTGTTCCAGATTTTGAAATATAGTGAAACGTTTAATTAGTATCTTAATATCTTTAAATAATTATTATTTTAGAATCAATTGTAATTGTATCATACGTACTTTTGAATTCGTGCAAGAACATATGTTATTTTGAAGTAGTTATTATTAGGAAATTGTTAGACGCGAACAGTATGCGAAAAGTTAGTATGTAGTGTAATAATTATCAATCAAAGCACAAGAATTAAATTCTTTAGGAAAAAATTTCCGGAATTTCTTATTTACATGATTATAAAGAAATCCATAACAAAAAGGAGCTGCTTTCTAATACTTCTCTTCCTTGTAATGCCTACGTTAACAATAACGAGGTTCGACTTTTTGTTTTTAGAGGGATACTGGAAAATTTGAAAGTACAGTACCATTGGGAAGAAAATCACGATATTGAAAACGATATTTGCAAGTAAATTTCCAAAAAATCTGTTTTCAAATTTTCGCTTTCTATTTCACATTAAAAGAAAGGGAGGGCTGCCTTCTTTTTCTGCAAGACAAAACAAACATTCTGAATCTCGTATCAATGAATGATGTCAATAAGTTATTTTTCTTTTCAGATTGAACAATATTCCAGATTTATTCATAATTTCATACTACGCGAAGAATAGACTTTCATAGGTATATAAAGGAAATATTAAGTATAGGAAAACTCTTTTTCGTTGTAGGTGACATATGCTTCACGGTTGAACACATGTATTTTTGAACACATATAAATGAAAAAGTACTCTTATGGAGAAAAAGAATTGATACCTTCGATTGACATTAGATAATGTATATAAACTTATGAACAATCACTATCACTATCAGTTTGTATTTTAGGTGCACACGCAGATTTGTTGGAGTTCTTATAAAATGTACTTCCTGTACGAACGTTTTATTCTTCCAAATTTTACGATACTATGTCTCATATGATAACTATATGGATTAAACGTAATATAAATGATCCGAAAATAGACTCGAACGACATTAATTGTCTTTCTATTTATACCAATATCGAAAATACAAGTAAAGCTGGAGCAATAGTATGCAAGAATGGACTATTTATTATTTTAAACCAAATCATAGCATATTCAGAATGCACAGTATTATCATGAAACGACGAGTTTTATGTTAATTCCGACCGATTACAATACCTTTCTTTCGTTTACAAGGAACGACGAGACTGGCAGTTGCGTGATTTCCAATGCAAAAGCCGCGATATCTGCACGATAACCTAACCTCAACCGATTTTGTTGTACTATTCTTACGTGGACTTCGTTTGTACCACTTTCGTAACAAAAATAGAATACGTAGAACACAGCATTCCGTTATGCGATATTGTCGATTCCTAACATCCGAAAAATCAGAGATAATTTTTTCCCTACAGTTGTACATTTGTGTGAAAAATTACGAACGTAAAGTTGTTTGGTGCATGCACAGTCCTCCCCTCCGCTGCATTTGCGTGGACATGCTAGAAAGATTCACTTTTCCACGGTGAAACTGTATGTATTATAATTTCATTTTTACAAAGGTCGAACATCCTACTATGCATAAATTTAATATTAATATAAGCAGGTTTCGTGTTAAGTATTACATCTGACGTATAAGCACACGTGTGTACGAGCCTTGGTTTTAAATGTCTTATAGTAGACACCGAAAAGATTATTCAGTTGGATATCTGACTCAACATCAATATTTTACTAGGAGATAACATGTTAAGAACACGTTGGTGGATGGCATGGGAGATGATGAATGAAGACATACTTCTGTGAGATACATAAAATAGTAGTCAGAACGTATTTTGGCGCTTGGGGACAGCAACAGCTTTTTTTTTGTTTTTATTTATTTGTTGAAATTACAATCAATTCTCGCGTTGAGAATTTTCAGTAATTTTTCCGGCGTGGCGCAGTGACATGGCTGTTTATTTACAATAAGTTAATACTTATTATAGATAGGTATAATTTATAAGTATTATAAGTAAGTGCATATGCTTAATTTGGATAATTAAATGAATCTAACGTTTAGGTCTAGCGAGTAGTGCCTCTTCAGCCTGCGAATCTGGTCCGTCGTATCGAGTAGTCCAGTGATTAGGGGGTTTCGGTGTTTCTTGACTCTTTTGCTATATCTGTCGCTATATTTTGCTATTTCCTCTTTGACTGTAGGTATCTTGAGGTCGCGATGGATGGTTTCGTTGGTAACATACCAAGGTGCGTCTATTAAGGCTCTTAGCGCTTTCGATTGGAATCGTTGTAGTATTTCGATGTTGGAGTTACTTGGACAGCAACAGCTGGTGATACTGTCATACACCTCCATTTATAAACTTTCGAAAATCGATGTGACCTTCAAACTTTAGTGTATTCTGTTTCACAGCACAAAATGTTTCCGAAACGTAAGTTTATTGTTACAATAAACTTGACTAGTGGCTCTGAAATACTATCCTTGAAAAAACAATGGGGAAATTGGAGCAAAAAAAAAGAAGGAAATAAACAAAGACCTTGTTGGTTCGTAAAAATAAAATATGCTACAGGAAAAATTTTTTCCAACGGATTGAGATGCGACAAGCTTTAAAAGCTATGACGTGAATCGAGCGTTTGTCTACAAGAGCGCTTTTTCGGTGGATATATATGTCGGAATGACATTGGGGATAGGGTTGTCGGTGTTTGAGGAGTCTTCATTGAAGGTAGCCATCGTTGCGGTGTAACGAAGATACGATTTATTGACACAGGTATGAATAACACAGGTTTTGACAATCTACCACGGCGGTGAGACGTCCGCGACACTAGTGACAGTGGTCTCCGGTTCAATAACGAATCCGCGGCCAACGGGATGACAGATGGGCGTTCTCGCTGAATCTAAGTCTGACTCGTAAAAATAATTGCTGAGCGTAAAGACGTTACTCTTTGGTCGACGGGAGCGCGTAAAAGAATGCCCGTCCCGTCCCGACGATGTCACAGAGGAAAACTATAATGGGGTGTGTCTAAGGACACGAGATCATCGGATTCGTCGAGGAAAGCCTTCGTTTAGGAAGTAAGGGAAATTGACGTTGCTGCTAATTGGTCAATCTCCATATCGGTGGTTAGAAAAAGATGTTAGCCGCCCTCGAGGGAAAGTTGCTAGTGGGAGACGCCGCTCGTTGAAAAATATGTCTCCCCTATCTTCCCGTAGTTGGGACAAAGACTGTTTGTCTGTTTGAAGGACTTTAGTTAACTAAACCTTAAGATTTATAACGGGCCCTCCAGCTAGCCGAACATGTACTGCGGAGACGCATCGACATCTGGCAATCATCTTACTCGAAGAATAGGGTCTGCGTGTGGCGAGCCACGGGACAGAAACCGTTGGAATGTTTACTGTCGCGTGTCGCCACGAATATTTCTTTTAAGGAGAGCTATAGAATTACTCCATACCTTTGTTAGGCAAAGCGTTTATCCCTTGACCGCGGCTACGTTGGGCGACAGACTGTCACCTCGAGCCAAAGCTCACCGTCACTAATCTAGAACAATTACAATCGGATTGAATAACTACAATTGTTCAATTACAGCTATAGTAGACTCTAGGTTAGAATGTTGCGGGATTATCTAAAATTCCAAAGGCTCCGGTGTTCTTTCATCTCCGACATATAATTATATAATGACTCATTGAAAACCAGCTTTCATTTTTTGTTGATAGTATGGTAAGAAAATGTGAAGTTCGAACGCTTGTAACGATTGCCTGAGTTGCGTCATCCTTGGTTTTAGGAAAAGATAGGGAAGTCACTGAAGGGTGTCGCGGCTTCGATGTCTTTCGTAGCTGCGACGCGGAGGCCTCTCGGTTGTTCTTTGAACAATCGTCAACGTGGACGAACGTCAAAGCGAAACCACGCGAATTCGGCATTTCCGATAATACGGAACTCTGTAAACGCGACTGCGTTGAATTCGTTCGATTAATTCCTAGCAGTATCTATAAACAGTGAACTTAAGGCCCCATACACAACTGCATACGCTAGGTTGTAAGAAATAATAGCTATATAAGTATGTAGCGGCGCATGAGTTAGAGAACGATGCAAATCGAGAGCGACTCATATTATTGTTTTGCCTCGTGACACTTACACAGTCTTGACGTACATGTAACGTCAACAAATATCTCCAACAGACTCAGGAAACCTGAACAGCCTTGCACACGACACCGACTCCCAAAACAAAGGAATATGAATTCGGCACATAGGCATAAGATAAACGAACATCTAGAAGGGCTGTGTCTTGATCGAGTCTTTCAGTCTTTCGGTAACGGTCAAATCGCACACTTGTAATCCTATTATAAAATAAAGGTACCTCGAACTCTGGTTCAAGAACCCAACATTTTTTTATTATTATTTTCCCATTATTTTTACGTGACATTTTGGCGATCCTGCCAGGATCCATTCGCTTCAGTGTAAACGAAGTTACGATTTCGGTCTACGGACATTATTGAAGATCGAAGGATTCGAACTACTTGTGTTATGAACTTTGCTGTCAATAATTTACCACGGTGGACCAAATTAACGGGGCCACTGTCAGCATAGAACAAATCAACAGAACGAGTTTGACACTCAAACGCATTTGAACGCGCCACAGAGGAAAACACCGCAAGGGAACCTCATTCTACGAACTTACGTATCAAGGTGAGAAAAGTCGGAATTCTTTTAAACAATATAGAACGCGAAAAGTTAGTTTCTCTAGTAACTCTAGCGAAGAGACAATATGAACAAGAAAGACACAAAAGCCGAGACAAGTTTACCCTCTACAAGTGGAGTTCAAAATAAAACGGGAACACTCGATTCCTCTACCAGAGCAATTTTAGACTTAATACAGAGACAGAACGAAGAATTTCGACAACAATTTAACGAAATAAAGAATGCTTTAAAATTAGCGAACGAAGAAAATAGAAAACGCGCTAACGAAATGGAAATATTAAGTAGAAACCTCTCTCGTGTTAAACTACCACAAATAAACGTAAAATCAACTGAATTCGGTTCTATGATGACTGACGATGACGATAATATATCAGTATTAAAACACGATACTAATCCACCTCCACCTATGCCACAAAAGCCACCAACATATGTCCAACCATCCAATTCAACAGCTGGAAACTCTGGAAATCTAAAAGCTGTTTAGTATCTCCGATACTAAACGGAGAAAACGATATAAGTGTAGAAGATTTTATTCGTGAAA
The DNA here is from genome assembly GCF_024542735.1 of Bombus huntii. Lineage (NCBI taxonomy): Eukaryota > Metazoa > Arthropoda > Insecta > Hymenoptera > Apidae > Bombus > Bombus huntii. Next base: position 11,033 of record NW_026099392.1, read on the forward strand.
TAAAAGAAATGAGAATGATGTGTAGCGAACAAACGTTATTATTAAAAATGATCAAAATAGAGAAAATTGTAGGAAAAGCCGCAATGACAATCCGCAATATCCATATTAACGAATTCGAAACTCTGTACGAAGGATTAAGACGTAACGTAGCTACTCAAGCATCAGTAAGAGAACACCAAGATCAGTTAAGAGTGATAAAGCAAGGAATAACCGAAAGCGTGCAAAATTATAACATTAGATTTCGACGTGTTTTCAACAAACTTCAATACAGCATTACCAATGAATATAAAGACGAACTAACTCGATGAGCGATGAACGATCGACTATACATGGTTTCTGTGATTGACTATGTAAGAGGCCTTCGTTCAGAAATAGGACACGTGCTATTGGCTAATCCCCCCCCCCCCAAACATCATCGATGCAGAAAAAAAGGCAATGGACGTGGAAAAATACTTTCGCGAAGACAACGCTCGCAGACGGATGACACGACAAACAACCACTCCACCATCTTATCGTAACCAGACGTCTCGTCCAGTAGGTAACCGCTTCACGATTACAAGTAACATGAATAACAAAACTCCACCCACACAAAACATTCTACCAAGAATGAATAATTTTACAAAGCTTGAAAATCGACCATTAAACGAAAGGCCACAAACGAAATGTTTCAAATGCGATCGATTGGGACACCTTGCCAATCAATGCCAAAATTTTCGAATACCGCCTCAAACAAAAGCCCCTCCAGGAATAAACCACATTCAAGAACAATCAGAATTAACAATGCTACCTCAGGAAGATTATCCACAATACGACTACAATTACCAGGACGACGAGGATTGCGATTTTTCGTTGACTCGGGAGCAGGAATCAACTTGCTTAAACGAGGATGCTACCCAGGAAGGACAATAATACCAGACACATAGAAATTCTCCATGGAACATTCCAAATACGAATCCAATTCCAAAATTAAACTAAATTTATTCAACAAAGAGATAGAATTTTCCTTAGTAGATGATAATTTCCCTATCATAGAAGACGGCATATTAGGCTTACCCGGTTTAAATCAATATCGATTCGAACTCTCCAATAAAACATTAAAATTAGATAATAATACTCTTCTGCTGCAGCAAGAACCACCCCTCGCATCGGGAGAAATCGTTCAAAAAATTGTATACTTCGACGGAAAGCCAACGCCAGTATGCTTTATCAATGGTGGTAAGTTTTCAGTCCAAATTTCTAACATTATTGAAAATATAAACACTGTAGATCAAATCTAAAAATTCAAATCTTTGATTCGACTATCGCACATAGAAAAACCTCTTAGAGAACCTATGTAGTATTTTCGTCTGTACCTACTTAAATTATATTTATCTTATTTTCCTTTAAGCATTCGTGAACGTAGTGGTAATGAACTTCAATGTGTTTAGAATTTTTTGTGAAATTTCCGTACTTTGCTATACTTATCACTCCAGAGTTATCGTCATAAATTTTTACAGGGTTATTGTCTAGATTTACATTGAAGACCTTCATAATTTCTCTAATAGACATTAATTCACTCACCGCTTCCGATAGAGCTACATACTCTGCATACGTCCAGGCTTTTGTCACACACCTTTGTTTTTTAGATTTCCAACCGATTACATTTCCATACAATTTAATTACATATCCAGAAGTAGATTTTCTATCTAAATGATCTCCTGCCCAATCAGCGTCCACATAACAATCTATCGTTTCACACTTTTCATTCCTTTTCTAATGTAACCTTAAATCTTTAATATTAAATATTTCAATATTTCGGTACAAATATTTCAATATTCGCAAAGCATATTTAAAATGTGTCTCGCTACAACAATCTTGAAATCTACTTAAGATAATTCACACTATAACTTATATTGGGTCTGGTATTTGTACTAATATACAGCAATGCGCCAATTAAATTCTTGTATCCAATGTCATTTCTATTTATCTCAGCGTTTTCAATTTTTAAATTTGTTTCCGTTGGTGTACAGTACAATTTGCTGTTTTGTAATTTATATTTGTTCGCTAATGATTCAATGTATTTCGTTTGGCTTAGTTTCATTTCATTTTTTATATAATCATACTCTATATTTATTCCAAAATATTCTTTTACTTCACTTAAATCTTTCATTTTAAATTTATCAGGTAATAGCTTCTTTACATTTTGTATCCTTTTTTTGTTTTTACTACAGATTAACAAATCGTCTACATATATTAGCAAATAAACAACATTTTCCCCCTCTCCATGAGTATATAGGCACAACTCTATGTTATTCTTCTTAAAATCCAATGTCGTCACATACCTATCAAAACACTCATACCAATCCCTCGGACTTTCTTTTAACCCATAAAGCGCTTTCGATAATTTACAAACTCTATTCGTTCCGTCCGCATATCCCTTTGGTTGATTTACATATACCTCCGAGGTTACTTCACCATTTAAAAAGGCAGTTTCTACATCCATTTGCTCAATTATTACTCCATTTTGACAACAATATGATAGCAATATCTTAAAGGTCTGATTACTCGCCACTGGAGAATATATGTCATCGGCTACGTTTCTTTGTTGAAATCCCCTTACCACTAATCTAGCCTTATACCTGTCCTCTGATTTTTTCGTGTAAACCCATTTTACATCTAATACTTCTTTGCCTTTTACCCTTTCTACCAATTTCCAAGTTTTATTCTTATAGAGACATTCTATTTCCTTATCCATAGCCTGTTTCCAAACTTCACTATTTTCACAACAAATCGCCTCCTCAAATGTGCAAAAGATATCTACTCTACAATAATTTGCGTGAATCTCACTACTGTTTTCCTTTTCTGGATACCTTACTGGAGTTTTCTTATTACGTGTAGATCTCCTAGGAATCTTTACGCTTTCAGAACTATTATCATTTTCATCTTCTCTACTTTCTAACTCTTCCTTATTCATGCTGTCCAATAAATAATTATCTTTACTATCATCGCTAACTGCATCGAATGAATTCTCCTCAAAACCGATACATTTTTTGTCTGTTTCTACGACCTCTACATGTCGCTACTGTTATTTTTACACCTAATAGGACTCTCTAACCTACTTCACTATATCCTAACAGAATTCCCATATCTGCCTTCTTATCCCATTTGGAAACTCTTTTTTGTTCTGGCCTTCTTACAAAAACTTTACTTCCATATAGATGTAGATTTTTAACACTTGGTTTTCTCCCGAAGAATATTTCAAAAGGTGTCTTTCTTTCTATAGTATTCGCTAATATTCGATTTTTCAAGTATGCCGCTGTACAAACTATTTCCGGCCAGTACCTTTTATGTACTTTCGCTTCCGCTAACAAGCAACGCGCCATGTCCATCACTGTTCTATTATACCTTTCCGCTGTCCCGTTTAATTCATGTACGTATGTTGGGCAATTATTTATTCTTATACCTTTATCCCTAGCAAATTTATAAATTCGATTATTTAAATATTCTTTACCATTATCGCATCTTAATATTTTTAACCTCTTGCCCGTTAAATTTTCGGCTTCATTTACGAACTGTACGAAAGAATCAAAGACCTCATCTTTTGATTTTATACAATAGATCCTAGCTATTTTACTATAATCATCGATAAATGAAATGAAATATTTTTCTCCATTGAATCCGGTAGTCTTAAAGGGACCACATACGTCCGTATGAATAATTTCCATTATTTCCCTAGCCTTAGTTCGATTATTTTTGAAAGGTAAGTTATGCATTTTGCTTTCTATACACACCCTACATTTCAAAAGTTCCTTTTCAAATTCATTCGGTATGCCAGTCACTAGCTGCTCTTTACCCAAAATCTCTAAATATTTAAAATTTACGTGTCCTAGCATCCTATGCCATCTTTCCTTTTTACTCATACCACTACGTTCGGCGCTGTTTACTAAGTGCTTCTTCCCTTTCAATATACTTTTTATTCTATATGTCCCATTCTCTTTGAACTGAGCTGTAAGTATATTATCCTCATCTATTACTTTCGCAATATTTCCTTTGGAAATAACCGTATTCTTATCGTCTGCTGGTTTACCTAAACTAATCAAATTTGCGGACATTTCTTTCGCGTAAAATACTTTCCTCATATTTATTTTATTTTGTTTTCCGAATGCTTCAAAATAACTTATAACATTCCCAACTTTTGTCGCTTTTATCGGTCTATTATCGCCTAAATATATATTTACCGGTTCTTTTAGGTCGATAGATTTATCGAAATAATTTATATTATTAATTATGTGATCGGTACAACCGCTATCTAATAGCCACACTATTTCGTTCTTACTTATTTCATTCGTCTCACTGCTGTTTGCTGCGTGCGCCGTTGCTGTCCATATGCCTGCTCTTGAGTTTCCATGCTCGCCCGTGCCGGTTCTTGATTGATGATGAAAGTTTCCACGTCCTCTGCTCGTATTGCCTTTGTTCTCTCTTCCTCTGTTTCGACCAGGTGTTGGCCCATGCCAATAGCCGTTACTGCTTCCCGCTTGGACGCCATTTTGACACTCTCTCGCAAAGTGTCCTAATCTTCCACATCTGAAGCATCCTTCCTTTTTTGCAGAAAAGGCGTTGGTTTGCCTTTCTCCTCGATTGGATTTATTTTTCTTCTCTGCTATCTCTATTTTATTTTTTACATACGCTACCGTTTGATCCTCTTCTTTCAATGCGTCTATTATGTCCGCTATGTAGCTGTATTCTTCGGGTAACGTATTCAGCATGTAATTCAGCTTTTCCCTCTCACTTACTTGTGCGTCCGCACTTTTTAATTCATTTATTAATTTTTCGAAATCGTTAAAGAATGATGCTGAATCACTGTAGTTCTCCAGTCTTATGTTTTCCAATCTCCTTCTGCATACGATCTGCAGTGCCGTCGACTCTTTCAAGTACATTTCATCGAACCTTTTTATTATATCATACGCCGTTTTTCCTTCCCTAACATACTCCAATTGTCTGTTCGATATTGCACTATAAATTATATTTATCGCCTTCAAATCCTTTTTGTCCCAGTCTTCATCGTCTCTTTCGTTCTTCATTCTAGTTGTAACAACCTCGCATTCCTTATATTTGAGAAACATCGTGATTCTTTGCTTCCACATTCCATAATCCTCACCATCGAATATAGGTATCATGATTTCCGATCTCTCCATTTTAATTGATTCTTCTTTTTTTTTCTTTTCTTACTCAAGCGTTCCTACGTGCTCGAAGTATATTTTTTTTCTCTGAAAGTTTTTTTTTCTTTACTGAAAACTCACTCGCAAGATCGTAACCACGCACTAAATATCTTGCAAAACTAGTAACCACGCTCTGCTACCATGTTAAGGAAATTCGAGGATTTGGGAATACAAATAATTGACTATATTTCCCACACAACAGTTATACATCTATATTACTCTCTGAAGAACGTCTTGCACGCACGCTGGTCGCCAACCGACTATCCTAGATTCTTCTAACATCTGGCAACAGTCTTTTGTCTCCACTAAGACCTTGACGCCCTCTAACCCTTACACACACACTCTCATGTACAGTGTAAATGTATCACTTCCCTAACAAATAAGTATGTTATTTCGTTACCACTTATCTCGTTCATCTCGCTGCTGTGTGCTGCGTGCGCTGTTGCCATCCATATGCCTGCTCCTGAGTTGCCATATTCGCTCGTGCCGGCTGCTGATTGACGATGGAAGTTTCCACGCCCCCTGTTCGTATTGCCTTTGTTTCCTCTTCCTCTGCTGCGACCACGTGTTGACCCACGCCGATAACTGTTACTGCTTCCCGCTTGGACGCCATTTTGACACTCTCATGCAAAATATCCCACTCTTCCACATTTGAAGCATCCTTCCTTTTTTGCAGCAAAGGCATTAGTTTTCATTTCTCCTCGATTAGACTTATCTTTCTTTTCCGCTATTTCTATTTTATTCTTCACGCACGCTACCGTTTGTTTCTCTTCTTTCACTGCATCTATTATATCCGCTATGTAGCTATACTCTTCGGGTAACGTATTGTTTTCGCACGTTCGCTGGGAGACGCGATCTCGAAGAAGCGCGCCAACGGGAGTCGTAAATTCCCGTTACGATTTGCTAATCGACGCCGCGAATCGCTCGATCCCTTATTTCGTTTAGGATAATAAGGGTAGTTAAATGAAGGATAACGCTGTTGCTAACAGGTTATTATATATTTTCACAAACCAACAACTTCGGTGTAACACAAAATGAATATTTGTTATGAGATGACTACGAATGAGTGCGACCTGAGTCTCTAGACGGATTATCGCGTATACTGATGGATTTGTCGACTCATTGTATTCGAATTGCTGACCGCTTGACGAGATGCTTGATTGAGACTGACTGATCTTCGGGTGTAAACCCGGTCGAAGGATGTTGACTGTTCGAAGGATGTAAAGTCAGTGATGTTCGGAGACGATGCTGTGGCGGAGGAAAGCTAAGGATGGGTGTGTCTAGCGCACGGGACCATCGGATTTGTTGGTGACGATTTTGACTAAGGGAGTGAGGGAAATAGTCTTCGTTGTTAATTGGTTAAACGAAGGGTCTTAACCGCCCTCGAGAGAAAGTGGTTCGTGGGAGGAAAGTTGCATCATACGTGAGAAAAACCAACTTTCCCTTGTCAAGCCGTAGTAGACAAAGGTCTTTAGAAATGCTTTGGAAACAGACGTTTGTTCAGTTTGAAGGACCTCGACTAGGAAATTCCTAAGATTTATGGAAGATACTTGAGACTATTGAGGGTACGCAGTGAGTATCCGAAGACATCTGGTTGCCATCTTGCCCGCGGTGTGTGGCCTGGGCTAGGTAGAGTTACGCGACGTAACACGTATTTATCATGTAATTCAGCTTTTCCCTCTCACTCACTTTTGCGCCTGCACCTTTTAATTCATTTATTAATTTTTCAAGATCGCTAAAAAACGATGCTGAATCACTGTATTTATCAAGACTTATCTTCTCCAATCTCCTTCTGCACACGATCTAGTGCCGTCGATTCTTTCAAGTACACTTCGTCGAACTTTTTCATTATTTCATACGCTGTTTTTTCTTCCCTAATATATTCTAATTGTCTATTTGAGAAGGCACTGTAAATTATATTTATCGCCTTCAGATCCTTTTTATCCCAGTCTGGATTGTCTGTTTCAGTCTTCACTCTAGTTATAACAATATCACATTCTTTATATCTCAGAAACATTGTTATTCTTTTCTTCCACATACCGTAACCCTCACCATCGAATATCGATAGCATAATTTCCGATCTCTCCATTTTAATTGATTTCCTATTCTTTACTCAAGCGTTCCTACGTGCTTGAAGTATTTTTTCTTTTATTTTATATTCTTTGAACGTTTCTTCCCTTACTAAACTCGCAAGACTAAAAACCACGCACTAAATAGCTTGCAAAACTAGTAACCACGCTCTGCTACCATGTTAAGGTATAGAGAGGATTCGAAAATACAAATAGTTTACTTTATTTCGCACACAACAGCTATACATATATATATTACACTCTGAAGACTTCGATAACCTTCTTGCACGCACGCTTGTTGTCAACCACCTCCTCTAGATTCTCCTAACAGCCTCCAATCGTCTTTTGTCTCTACTGAGACCTGGACGCCCTCTGACGCTTACACACACATTCACGTGTACAGTGTAAATGTATCATCTACGTAACAAGATCATCAACGTAAAATCCTACCGTCCTCCCGAACATCATAAAACCGAAATAAATAAACAGATGACTGAAATGTTAAACAAAGAGATTATAGAACCCTCCGACTCTCCCTATAACTCTCCTGTCTGGGTCGTTCCAAAGAAAATCGACGCATCAGGGAAACAAAAGTGGCGAGTAGTGATTGACTTTAGGAAGTTAAACGAACTAACAGACCAAGACGCGTATCCACTACCTGACATTAACGATATACTATCACAGCTAGGAAATAAGAAATATTTCTCCTCTTTAGACTTATCCTCAGGGTTCCATCAAATACCCATGGACGAGAATTCAAAGAAATACACTACATTTAGCACACCATAAGAACACTTCCACTATAATAGAATGCCATTCGGGCTCAAGAACGCACCTGCTACCTTTCAAAGAATGATGGATACCACGTTAAGAGGTTTGATTAACAATCATTGTTTCGTTTATCTCGATGATATCATTATATTCGGGCAATCGATGGAAGAACATACTAAAAACTTAGTCATTATATTCCAAAGACTCGGGAAAGTAGGTCTAAGAATACAACCAGATAAATGTGAATTCTTAAAGCCCGAATTAGAATATCTAGGACATGTAGTGACAGCAGATGGAGTAAAACCTAACCCTAAAAAGATAGAAGCAGTAAAGAATTTCAAACTACCAAAAAATCCTACAGATGTAAAATCATTCCTTGGGCTAGCTGGATACTATAGAAAATTTATTAGAAACTTCTCTAAAATTGCCAAACCTCAATCTATTTTTAAAGAAGGACATTTAGTATTAATTCATAACGATCATAAAGAACACAAGATAGATACTGAATGGCCAGGGCCATACACCATTGAAAAAGTGAAAAACCCCTTATTATGAAATAATAGTAAATCACTCGATTAGGAAAATACATGGTAACCGTATTAAACCTTACTTTCCAGGACGATCTTCACCTTCTTCATAGTTAGCTAAGCTAAACGTTATACCCCTTAATGGTAGTTCTATATATCAAGAAAAATTAGCTCATGCATACTTATATAGCGAATCCGTAAACGTAATTATAGGTTTAGACATTAAGGATATATATGCAAAACTCAGCGAAATTAAAAGATTTAGACTAATGTTAACAGAACATTTTAAAAGTGAATGCCCGTATTCCAATGAAATGATTACACGCGCTCGCAAAAGAAATTTAGACAATGTAATCATGCATATTAAATTTATGACACACACTTGTTACCGAAGAGGCTCATTGAATTTTGTTGGATCCATTTCTAGAAGTCTATTTGTAACTCTGGATAACGATAATTTAGAATTAATGAATAAAAATATAGATAAATTTTTTGATGAAAACAATAACTTAAAAACCAATATAACTTACAAAACAAATTTCAAAACTATAGCTTTACCCTTAACTGACAGTCTAGAAGAAATCCTAACAAAAATTGAAAACGCTCCAAAAATCATTAATAATGTATAATCGTATAGAATGCACCTCAATCAAATTTCCAACGAAGTAAACTCTCTTAATTATGAACATAGAATTAGAAGTCTTAAGAAATAGGAACTAAGTGTCTTATAAATTATTAGTTATATTGATCTAGCATTACTAGGAACATATGTATATTTAACAAAATAGGATTATTCGATATTATAAGCAAATGCCTACCTTCCAAATTATGTATTCGCGTATTATGTTGTAAAACCAAAGAAAAAAAAAGACACAGGTATAAGCAATATCTCTAGACCAATAGAGCGCACCTTTAAACACATATTCCACACCTGAAATACAACCATTACGAGAATTACCTGAAGACACCAATTCAGTCATCCTCGAAGCAAGGCATGTAAGATTCCAAAAGGGCATACAAAAGGAGGCACTACACCGAAAATAAGAGTCTGGAGGACCAGCCGCACTCTAACACTGGGGGAATGTAACGTCAACAAATATGTCCAACCGACTCAGGAAACCTGAACCGCCTTGCACACGACACCGACTCCCAAAATAAAGGATTATGAATTCGGCACGTAGGCATAAGATAAACGAACATCTAGAAGGGCTGGTTCTTGATCGAGGCTTCAGTCTTTCGGTAACAGTTTAATCGCACACTTGTAATCCTATTATAGAATAGAGGTATCTCGAACTCTGGTTCAAGAACCCAACATTTTTTTATTATTATTTTCCCATTACTTTTACGTGACAAGCAAAGCGTAACGATAAACAAACTCCGGGCAAAAACAAACTCCGGGCAAAACAATGTTGCCGCTACGTGCAATCGTCAACCGAGGTTGAATTTAAAGTTTTCGATACTCCCCCGAGTATAAATAAAAGAACACGATCGTTAAGACAGTTAGTATCGAACATTCTTATAGCGAATTAATATCGAACGAACGTAAGCATTACCTTGTATACACATATCGAGCAACACTAAGCGAACGACGACTAATTCTGTACTGCAAATAATTTTAAATACATTTGACTACACTAAGTATCAACTCGTCTGGTCATTAATCAACAACGCGTTTAATCGTCCTCCACATACATGTTGTATAAGCTACTATGTGTATATTTATTTATGTTTCCCATAGTACAGACGTATTCCTTATTTTATTGTAGCTGTGTAATTTCAGTAGTCTTGCATAAAGGACATCTGTTTTGTTGCAATTGTATCAGCTATTAATTGTAATACTTGAAGCGTTTGTATCTAATCGTCATGCATCTGTGGTGGCACTCGACCATGGAACTTTCCAACGGCTTCGCGACACAAAGCGCTATACCTTCAAAGCGTAAGGCCGACACGCCTAATGTACCATTGATATCCCTACAGTTCTTTCGCCGAATATTCGGAAGAATGCATACGCGGCAACCGTTGCGGACATCTAATAAACGCGTGCGTAGTGGAGATATCGAGGGGCAACAAAGAAAAGAATCCATTTGGTTTCGAATCAAAGATTCATTCTGCCCCGAGCTGCGGAGTGCGAAAGGTTAAGCGTCATAGCGAAGCAAACACAATTAGAGATACGTGATTATTGACTCTTGATAGTTAATCGTTAATCGTTAATCGTTGTTCATCGTTAATCGTTAATTGTTTTTGATCGTTCATCGTTAATCGTTAATTGTTGTTGACAGTTAATCGTTAGTCGTTAATTGTTGATCATAAATTGTTGACTGTTGATTGTTAATAATTTAATTAACTTTTTTGTTGAACATCAAGAGTATTTCTTGTGGGCACCTTCACCCACTATCCACCTCACATCGTTATTCTACATACGGAAGGCAAGATTGATATCAAGTTCGAAGGACAGACCGCAGAAGTCTGGTCTCTGCTATTACCACGAGACCTTTCGAGACCGCGCAAGGAAGTGCCGGGCCCCTTGCAACTGGACCCAGTGAAACGAGACCAGCCGTCCGTAAACGCGGCATGTGGCGATGGCTTTAGTATCCCATCGCATTTTCGTGACGGACAGGGCACCAAGGATCTCTTTTCTTGTGAACACCGGTGTCAATATAAACGTATACTCGTGCAACAAACTACGCGGATCCGCGAACAAAGATACGTACGAGCTGTTCGCGGCGAATCGAGTGGTCGAAGCAAACCGAAAACGCCTTTCGCGAGTCAAAACGCATCGTCTCTGACGCCACAATGTTAGTGTCACGACCGGCATACTTCAAATCCGATGGACTGACGATGGAGATAAAGATGTGGCGGCACTCGGCGACAATCGGCGGCAATATCGCTGAAGTGTCTAATGAACCATCAACATCCCAACGGTCCTTCCGCCGAAGGTTCTAGAAGAAAGAGCACGTGGCAACGGTCGCGGACGCCTAGCAAATGCAAATGCATGGTGGGGATGTTGAGGGATGACAAAAGAAAGTAATCGGATTCGATCGAAAGTCAAATCATAAGAGCTTCAGTCTTGGAAAGTCACGCCTAGAGTTTGGAAGTGGATTGTAAAGTGAATTGTTGTTAGAAAAAAAATAAAGTTTCTTTTTTTTATTTACACCTCAAATTTCTTTTTTTATTTTGTTATTTTACGTGACATTAGCGCATTCGGTATCGGCAACAGCGCGTGAACGACAAATGGCAGCCGCTAGGATTCGTTACAAAATCTTTGTCTCCCGTGCGATTAATTCTGTATTTAGAATAATTTTAAATATATTTGACAATATCAAGTATCAACTCGTCACGTCATTATTTAAATCATCCACCACAAATCCAAAAACAGAATAAGGAAAACAGAGAAACGAACAAATAGAAAATTAAGTTGCTAACATGTTTTTCTATAATAATATTTTAACATCAATATTGTAATACGCAATGTGTTACGCCGCCTAAAACATCTGCACGCCAGCCCGCGCGACCGGACAACAACCGACCTGCGTAACGTCACTTCGACCCTCAATAAACCTAAGGACCCACCATAACTTTCACTTCCCTGTATTGTTTCGCCATGTGTCTTCAATCCGTTTGTCTTGAAGAATTTCTAAAGCTTAAAAATATTCTCGAAACACAGTCGGTTTTTAGAGAGGTCCTTGGGTTTATTAGTCGCACTTAAAACACGGAGAAAGCGGGTATGCACCCATTAGGAAAATCCGAATAGCCCTGTAATAAAACAAGCTAGGTTTTTCTCACGCACACAGTCATCTATCCACCACGATGGTAGGAGACTCGATACTCATCCCTTCGAGCAGTAGTGCAGGTCATGACCAATCGACACCGCGCTTCGTGGCCCTCACTTTTTCTAACGAAAGTGGGAACAACGAATCCGCGTTCTTTAGGCACAGGGGCACACCCACACCGAACTTTTCTTCCGTATTAGAAAAAGAGCGACAGACAGTCTAAAAACTAACGCCTAACGCGGCACATAGCGCGAGAGTCGCATACTTCACGCAAATCTTTTGTCGGTTCTCGGTGTTGTCGAACACACATCTTCTCTCCTAAATATATTATAGTGCTAAGTCCATTAATACATTAATTTCCATTATAAGAGCCCTGCTCTAGCGTACATATCTATCGCATCTTCATGCGACAAGTTGTTAACTATTTATTTCTCTACGTCAGTGTAATCTAAGTGTTGGAAATATATAATTTATAATTCTGTGAATCACAGTGTTATACAAACTCAATCACCCCTATTATCTCAACGGAAATCAGGGGATCGATCAATTCGTGGTGTCGATTGTTATAATCGTAACGGGGATTTACGACCCCCGTTGACGTCTCTCCTCGCGATTACGTCTCCCCGCAATTGGTCGAAATTTACACAATGTGAAAATGAAAAAATTGGAAGCAACCGAACTACGGATGAAACTAAATCACTTCGCTGCTTGTAAAGATAACTTTTAGTGTTATAAACATAAGTCAAGTAGCAAAGAGCATAAATTGAATTTACCCAAACTCTTCTTGAAATCTGACAAAATGATTCTTTATTTTGTCAAAAAAATCTTTACGTATTTTCCATTCCCATTCGTCGCTTTTTTCAGTGGCGTGTTTATCGCTACGTCGAAACTCCGTCGGGTAGCAGTTAATTTCATTTAAAGTAGAAAACTATTCAGAAACGTGTATACGTTACACAGCAACAAACCAGTCGCCCTGTTATTACCTCGTTCTCAACAGTTCAAATTTCAGGGACAACCGACTACTTAGTATCGACCCAGTACGTCATATTTACTCGCCAAAAGAATTGTAAACGAAAATTGTAACCAGACGTGCCGTTAGTAACTACCATTTTTCGCGAAACTTCTTTTTCATTTGGCGGAAATTTAAACAAACCCCGAAACACCGTGGCGTTTTGCAACTGTCTTTAATCCTTTAAGATAAAAAAGATTGACGCAAAATTTTGACGGGATGAAATTTCACGATATATTCAGGTGAAACGATGCGAAATTAGAGCGAAGCTTATAATGGGAATATAGTTTGCTTGTCTGTTGTCATAAAATGAGATATGCAGAATATATTAAAAAATAGAGTATATGTAATACGAAACTTTATATTATTCATGTTATTATGGACAAAATATCACAATATGTTCATATATTTAAATCTCCTCCGAAAAAGATTATTGTATGTAGAACACAGTTTAACTGTATTTTGAATTCTTGTTTATCAGATCACAATTGATAAGTTGATATTAGGATGATTATCCTCATTTGAAACAATTTTGTGACTGTTACTTGTCAATATACTTTATATCTTATGTACATTTTAAATATAGTACGCAAACTCGAAGTTGCAAGGAACATTAATAAAAACTCAATATTTCAATAACGCCTTTCATGATTATAATTAAATATTTTTTCAAAATGTCGTATCAGTGTTACATCTAGCACCCCCTCCCCCACACACAAAAGTTTACCAATTTATAATATATGTACTAGTAGATTGACAAGTTACGATTTACAGGTTATATAGAATTCTATTTTATGATTTTATAATTTTTCGTTAAATACAATAATCAAATAACTTGCAAATAGTAAAATTTCATTTGTTTTATCGTCAAACTTGTGCAAAGGAACATATTAATGCTGGTAACTTTAGTGACTTGCAAAATTTCAATAGTGCAAGACAGGCCAGATATTCAATTGCAATTGGTTGCTATCCATATTTTCATCGGTCTTACAATAACCTTATGTTATCAATTATGAATTAAAAAGTTAATGAAATCACAACTCACCCAAGGCCAATGGGTATGACTTCTTTTCGAAGATCGATTGAAATCTCGAGTTTGTTGTTTGAGACATTCAGTTACCACAAGACAAAAACACCACTCCATTACAGCCGACGTAAACAAAACATGACAGATTCTTCCAATTCTCGGACAACAAACATAGGCATACATACTGTTTTAAAGTCACAGTCTGTCGTTGAACTTTCGCCAAGTAACTTGATACGCACATATACACGTCCCTCGAAATCAGTTTTCGACGAAAATACATACGTGACATGTTATGTTGCAACCGAACGTGAATTTCTCGCGGGAAATAGCCTGATATCGTTTATTTATGCGTCTCTCAAATACGAATTTTACTATACACTTCGTTTAAGACACGCCATTTTGCAAAACGATTATCGAAAGATTACTGCTTACATCGAGATCGAGAATAGATTCGCAGGAAGCTGGATGCCGCGATTTCTTCCCGCGCTTTACTTTCTTCCGAAGTTGTGATTGGTTGATTTCCTGCTGCCATATTCGGTTTCGCCGAGAATCGTGAACACGTACGCTGGAAGCAATGCGGGGTAATTATTTAATTTATTTCATAATATTATTTAACATATATCGTGAAAAGTTCTGAATATTCGGATTCTTCTGTTATCGTTTCATCGTATGTTAGCATTATCAGCTCTCGATATCGAATTGGCAAACAGAATTTTTCTCATACAAAGTAAGTCACATTAAGTATATGTATATGTATAGTCGAAGCAATGCAATTAAAAATTTTTCCATTTTAATTGCTATTATTTATCACAGACATTTTACCGAGCATTCATTTTATAAATCTTATACATACATATATATATATATATATATATATATATATATATATATCGGGTTTACATTAGAATTAGGGTTAGGGGCGTGAAACGAATCTTCGTTTGGGTTACACGTTGTCGTTATGCAATGGAGAAGACATTGACTAGTGCAAATACGATTATTATAGAACCGGACAAGTAACCGCGGTAGTTAGGTGCTCGAGATACTAATGACAATGATCCTAGGTTCAATAACGAATCCGCGGTCAACGGGATGACAACAGAACGTACTCACAAAGTCTAAGTCTGAGAATAATCACTGATCGCGAAGGCGTTACTCTTGGATCGATGAGATCGCGAGCGAGAAAGCCTTTCCCGTCCCGATGATGCCACACAGGAAAACTATAACGGGGTGTGTCTAAGGATACGAGATCATCGGATTCGTCGAGAAAAGCCTTCGTTCAGAAAGTGTTGCTGCTAATTGGTTAATCTCCATATCGGTGGTTAGAAAAGGATGCTAGCCGCCCTCGAGGGAAAGTTGCTAGTGGGAGACGCCGCTCGTTGAAAAATATGTCTTCCCTATCTTCCCGTAGTTGGGACAAAGACTGTTTGTCTGTTTGAAGGACTTTAGTTAACTAAACCTTAAGATTTATAACGGGCCCTCGGGCTAGCCGAACATGTACTGCGGAGACGCATCGACATCTGGCAATCATCTTACTCGAAGAATAGGGTCTGCACGTGGCGAGCCACGGGACAGAAACCGTTGGAATGTTTACTGTCGCGTGTCGCCACAAATATTTCTTTTAAGGAGAGCTATAGAATTACTTCATACCTTTGTTAGGCAAAGCGTTCATCCCGTGACCGCGGCTACGTTCGGCGACTGACTGTCGCCTCGAACCCAAGCTCATTATCACAATTCTCGAATAATTACAATCGGGTTGAATAACTACAATTGTTCAATTACAGCTATAGTAGACTCTAGGTTACAATGTTGCGGGATTATCCAAAATTCCAAAGGCTCCGGTGTTCTTTCATCTCCGACACGGCCATCCTGACTATCACACGTCCTCGTGTGTAACTAAAATATCGTATTTCTTACATTAGATTCGATACAACTGACATTATTTGCGATTTAACTAAATGTCCAAGTAAGTCAAGGGTCCAGTGCAATAACAAAGTTTCGTTCGGAGGTTTGACAACAGAAAAATAAAAGAGAATAGGAATTTGTAATGTTATAATTTGTATTCAAAGTGTTAGGTGCGTTCTGTGAGTCGCCAGCCAGACCGTAATGACACAACAGATCATTTTCGATTTCGTACACCGGTGAACCTCAGTTTGTTGGATCATATTGCCACGTTGGGTGCATTACACCCAGAAAGCACGTAAGCCCACTCAACGGGTTACAACAAAAACACATCAACCCTCTCAACGGGTTACAACAAAAACACATCAACCCACTCAACGGGTTACAACAAAAACACATCAACCCACTCAACGGGTTACAACAAAAACACATCAACCCACTCAACGGGTTACAACAAAAACACATCAACCCACTCAACGGGTTACAACAAAAACACATCAACCCACTCAACGGGTTACAACAAAAACACATCAACCCACTCAACGGGTTACAACAAAAGCACATAAAACCACTCGGTGTATTACTATGACCACAACGCAGTGTTAATGATCCTCTGAGGTCAGTGTACTTGCATCGTTATTATCACCGCCGTTGTCATCACCGCAGACGTCTAACTCAGCAGGGACGCAACCTTCTGGCATTTTTCTCAGTCTGTCGTGTCTGTCCTTATATGATCGTTTGCCGTCTAAGGTTTTTAGGGTATATCTATCTCCTTCCAAAATCTCGGCTATTACGAATGGACCCCTGAATTTCGGATCTAACTTCGTCTGGTTTCTTTCCTCGTTTTTACGTAACACGAAATCGCCAAGGTTGAACCTAACTATTTTAGCTTTGTTTTTGTCGAACCTATCCTTATCGTATTTGGCGCAGTGATACATCGAGCATTTTCGACGATCGCATTTGCGTCTAAGTTAGTTTCGCTTAGTAAGGAGTTATCCCGGTGATCGTGGATTCGTTTGAACTCAAACATTGCTAATAGTATTATTTAATTTAATTATTCGTAGATCGTATTATTCATTAGGCTTAGTGTTTGTTAGACTTATTATTAGTTGTACTTATTATTTGTTAAGCTTAGTGATAGACCTGTATATATGTCTAAATAAAATCTCGGCTTTGTGAAACGATGGCTAGTCCACACGAAGAGTCGTCGCGCGCCCAAAATTCGAATCGTGACCCGACATATATATATATATATATATATACAAGATATATATACAAGAAAGAAGATACAAGAAAGAAGATACAAGAAAGAAGGAATATTATATTAGCGGCATTTTTGTAGCCATTATATAGGGTTTCGATCGCATAATTAATCAGTATCAACTTACCAGTCTTTAACGGAAGGACAAAAAGAAGAGCAGACGACACACAGACCGCAATCATGATCATTTTCAAGTAGAATCTCAAACTGCCGTACATCTTAGAAAACTTCGTTAGTCGTAAGGGATCAAAGGATGATGTCCGCGCTAGGGAAAATAGATGAGAAGCGGCTATTTCAACAACTACCGTGTAGGTACTGCACTAGCCAGAAGTATCTGCGACAGAAATCAGAATACACTCGTTTTCGCATGGTTGGATCAATTTCGCGTGGGACTAACCTGATTGAACCTAACGCGGGATAATTGCTCAACTCACGACTTTAACCAGCCCGCTTGATTCTCTGTAAATGCTTGAAATTGACGCTTGGATTCTTTCCAGATTAACTAGCTTTGCCCCTCCCTCCCTTTATCTATTTTCTTAGATCGACTTAGACTGCCACAATATATTATCTTTCTTCTTTTCTTTCCTTTTCTTTCCTTTTGATCTTTTAAAGCCCTAAATCGCTGGCTATTTTGTATACTATATATTTTGTACACTCAATTACTCTGTAAGTCATAAGTACATATGTTTTACAACGTTATTTGTCATATTTCAGTTAAACCCCAGAAAAGCCAGAAATATATTTTCAGCATGTTTTAACGCGCCCCTGGCAAAGATCTCAAAAACGAGTTGCGGCACAATTTAAAGCGACAAATAGCATCGCGTGTCTCGTTGTGGTAACACACGGTTCGCCAGTTTTTTTTTTTTTTTTTTTTTTTTTTTTTTTTTTTTTTTTTTTTTTTTTTTTTTTTTTTTTTTGATATCGGTGACTGCCATATTCTCTTGAGTTTCCAAATCGTAAAGAATCTTTCCCCAGGGATTGGTCAACTGTGTATGTCCCCATGCGACGTAACTTGCTTAAGGAACACGAGCCGGTGATATGCAGGCAACGTATAATTGATTATCATTCGCTCTGAAACGCTGAAGTAATGACCAGTGCAGTGGTCCAGTGGTCATATTGAATGCCGCTGGATATATCAGCATTTGGCAACCTAACCCAGAGAAGCAGGAAATATGAAGCTACCGAATACCAATTAACTTCGTAGTTGCACGGTTCACATTCCATCATTTCTGAATATGCGAGGACAGTCCTCTTATTGTGCTTTTAATTCTTTTATTTGTTTCATTTTCAGCAAATATACTGGTTTTTTTAAATTAAGCTTCTGTTTATACAGAGTTACAGATTATATTAATTTTATATAGAATATATTTAAGAAAGATATTTAATTTTTTGCTAGTTAAGTATTGATCGATTAAGTTACTGTACCTTTGTTCCGATAAATGCGTGCCATTTCCTCGAATCTAATATCATAGCAAATGCCAATACCTATTTTGCAGCCCTTCACATCGAACGTCGTTAGGGAGTTACCAGGACTGAGTGAATCACTCTCTCGAAAAGTAATCTTATTAGGAATGTCGATGTCGAATAGATGTACCTAATAACATAAAAATGTAGTCGCTAATTCTATTGCTGCAACTTTTGTAATTTAATATCAAAGTTACCAACTCCTAAACTTTAATTATTTTTTATTTAATAACTGACAGCGTTTTTATCACTTTCTTTTATTAAAAAATCTTATCATTTAATAATGTTTAAAAAGGAGAAAAAATAAGTATAATAATATTTTAAGTATTTGAAAAATTTATACAACACAAACACATTACAACAAAAATGGGCGTTTCCCGTATCATAACGTATTTTATAAACCGTAAATTATAGAATTGGTTATAGTATACGTATGTACATATGTATATTCCTAAATTATTCCTAGATAGAGTCACTTTCTTCGCCCCAATATTTTCAAATTCAAAGCCATAAAGGAATATATTACTTACCTTTCGGTGTTTTGCTATCAAAGTTCCATCGGGACCCCAAATAGTACAGGTATTGTACAATTTATCGCCCTCTATTTCAGGCATCGTACCACCAACTACATAGATGTTGTTTTCTTTAGCTGCGTTCGATGAAGCAACGCTCGTTTCACCATCAGGAATACTCTCGGCGTATTTTGGAAAGTACTCTGCGTTGCAATATTTCAATTAATGAAATGTCTTTTGTTCCAACCATAAATTAAATTGAAATGTTTGTCAGTTTTTTATTTTTTAAATTATTAAAATAACTAAGTTTTATATTTCGACTTAATTAAATATGCAATTACTTAGCTAATAGTATATATAATAAATTGTTTCTACAGGTTCAAAATGAAAAATGAATATTTAGAAATATTTAATTACGACAATGCTATTTGTGTTAGCATCAGTGGCTTGTTACTCAACGACTTTGCTAGTACTTTTTGAAACATAAAGTTAGTTTTCAATTAACACTTATACTAGAGGCGGAATTATAAATGCAAAATAATTGATAATACTAATTTATAAGTACCTAATTATTAGTATCTTCAAAAATATATTTATACAAAAATCACGATAATCATGAAAATGGGGAAATCCTATATTCTCGAATCAATTCACAATTTATTTTGTATATTAATTAGATTCCGCGCTCATCAGTACGTACTCACTGGCGAGATCGAGAAAATGTATCGGCAATTCCTCGTACGACCAGAGGATCGGAAATATCAAAGGATATTATGGCGCAGCGCGAGTGGAGAAACAGAAACATATGAGCTTAACACCGTAATACTCTTATCATAGAAATAGAAGCAGTCCTCAATTCCCGCCCGCTAACTCCTATCTCCACCGATCCAAATGATCTCCTAGCCCTCACTCCCGGACATTTCCTCATTGGCGATTCATTAATGTGCTTACGTGATCGAGATTTCAGAGACATTCCATCGAACCGACTCTCCAAATGGCAGCATATCCAACAGCTTAAACAACATTTTTGGAACCGCTGGCATAAGGAGTATTTGAACGAGCTAACCAACCGCAATAAATGGAGCAAGGGTGGACACAGCATCCAAAAGGGCACAATCGTCATCCTCAGAGAGGACAACGTTCCCTCCATGCATTGGCCTCTGGGCCGAGTTCATCCAGGCGCCGATGGTGTTGTCACGTAAAATAACAAAATAAAAAAGGAATTTGAGGTAAAAAATAAAAAAAAGAAAACTTTATTTTTTTTCTAACATCAATACACTTTACAATCTACTTCCGAACTCTGGGCGTGACTTTTTAAGACTGACTCTTATGATTTTACTTTCGATCGGATCCGATTACTTTCTTTTGTCATCCCTCAACATCCCCACCGTCCATGCATTTGCTAGGCGTCCGCGACCGTTGCCACGTGCTCTTTCTTCTAGAACCTTCGGTGGAAGGACCGTTGGGATGTTGATGGTTCATTAGGCACTTCAGCGATATACATTGTCGCCGAGTGCTTTATCTCTATCGTCAGTCCGTCGGATTTGAAGTATGCCGGTCGTGACAGTGTCATCCGGACAGCTACAGTTCAGACGGCAAAAAGCATTTTGGATCGGGGCGTCAAAAGGCTTGTCCCACTGCCAATTCAACCCGATCTCGAGAAACCCGAACAACTAGCCACCGAGACGAAATAAGATGGGAACTTCAACCACACCTCGCTAGTTTGATCGGTACCCTCTCAACGGGGGGAGAATGTTACGCCATGCGGCTTACCATAGGTCATATTCTTAACTATCGATCGCGGCACTATAATGTCGCAGACGGACCGTCGCGTCTGCCCGGCAAACAAACATTGTAGTGGCAAGCGCATGATTCATTAAGCAGGGCGACTTCCAGAAACGTCGACTCGTGGTCGTTATTTTACCTCGCGTAAAAGAATGTGGCGTGATCCGAACGTAGTGGGGGTCGCCTTCCAGAAAAAACGAAAAAAATCGAAAGGCGTTCAGAACTTTTCGAGAAGTCGAACCGTCAACACAGGTGGTATGTCGCGCATTACTTATCAACCAAAACGCAGTTACATTTTTTTTGTTCCATTTATATCTTTCTAGTTAATAAGTTGTTGAAATAAACATTAATTTATTTGTGTTAATTCTGTGGAATTTCATTGAACTACTGAACTGATCAGTTCGTGGCGTCGATTATTTAATCGTAACGGGAAATTACAACTCTCGTTGACGTGCTATCTCGCGATCGCGTCTCTCCGCGAACGGTCGAAACAAAATGATTCACTAAAAACTGTCCTGAATTCCTAAGAACTTATTTACCGCAAAACTGACAAAGTGTTTATTTAAAAAATGAGGTTGAAGGTAGTCCTTTTCTTTCATTTCATTCATTTTCATTTTCTTTCTTAAGTATGGCTAACACAATATCTAATCAATTAAAATTTTATATTTTCACGTGAAAAGTTTCTTTAGATAATTATTATCAACATGATGACTAACTCTTACGGATTAATACGTGTCTGTAGGGCAATCCGGTGGACTCGATCGGCTTTTTACTTCGAAAGTTGAGTAATCGGTGTCGCTTTCTTACGCATCTTTGAACTGTATAAATGTTTTAAAATTGTTTGATCCAGAATGTACCACACCGGACAATCAAGAAGGCAGGTGCCTTGACTACAGAAAATGTAAACCTCTGCAAGAAATATGGCAGATACAGTACCGTACAGCCACCGATTTTTATAGACGATCAGTGTGCAGATACCAGGGCAATGTTACGATCGTTTGCTGTCCGAACGATCCAAACAAAGAGAAGAGAGAAATTTTAATAAAAACTGTGTATAAGTATAAGGCTTTGCGACCACCATACTGAGGTTTTAGCAACGTCTCTCATACCAGGGTGGTCGATGGTAAACCAGCTGAACTTGGTACGTTTTATGTCTTTCTTTCCGATTAATAATAAGCCATTTACTGCAAAGAATGAACTTTAAAGGCATTAAACAGCACATCAATGTACATTTCAATTAGACTAAATAATAATGCTATGATTTTATCGGTAGTAACTTTACTTATTAACTTGAATTATTTCTTTCTTTTACTTCATGTTAGGAAGAGTATCTTTTTGCTTGAAATAAAAAATTGATATAGGAGTAATAATATGGATAGAGATCAAAAACTGTTAGGGCAGAAATTACACGTTTGAACTTTATAGTTCAGTATAGTTCAAATAGAAATTATATAGAATTATTTAATAATTTGTATTCCACTGGAATAAAAATTTAATTTCTGTCTTTATCAAATCTCTGTTTCAGAGTATTTGTACGTATGTACTTATCGTCTGCTGTATGATCGAATTTCGAATAGGTAATAATCGTTGTTACTCGTTATGTGAGAAAAAATTATGTATATTCACAACTATGACTATTGCATTTTAGGCGCTTGGCCATGAATCGCTGCATTAGGTTTTCGTAATCCCCGAAACCCAGACAAACCACTATGGAAGTGCGGAGGTTCCCTGATATCGGCTAGGCATGTTTTGACCGCAGCACATTGTGCACATATGGATGGAATAGAAAACATACACAATCATAATATTGCCATTCTTAGATTGGTGGAGGAGGTGCCATTTTCGAGTAAGTCCTCAAATATATATATATATATATATATATGCTATTGAGTATTACTGAAGTATCATATCCTGAAATTTCTTACTGTACACATATATTGTGTCATAAAGCGTGTATAATTCTTTCTCATACTTTTGGTCATTAGTTTCCTGCATTTTCATTTATTTTTTTATTTTTCAGGGTACGTATATCCCATTTGTACGAAAGAGCCCCTACGAAAGAGCAACTTCGTCGGCTATAACCCCCTTGTTGCTGGATCGGGAGCATTAAGATATAGTAAGTGATATCAATTTTATAATAAAATTAAATAGTTCCAGTCTTAAATATCTTTCTTATTTTCTTCGTAGGACGACCACGACGTAATGCATTAATGGAAGTACAAATGCCAGTGATTAAGAACGCCGAATGCAAAATAGCTTATTCCAAATTTCCTAATGCACCTGATATCACTGATGGTATAATATGCGCCGAACATGCTCAGGGTGGAGAGGATTCTTGTACGGTAATTAAGTTACAGAGTTACTACAAACTATACGGTATCTGAAGACACGTCGATTCGAATTAACATCAAATCGACGTCTTAAACATTAAAAATAATAGATAAACACAATTTAATAGTTTTGCCCACTTCTCACACCTCGTTATGGTATTTAATCTAATTTCCTCTAATCTTAGTTTTGCTCAAAATACATATAACATGTACGTTATAAATTGGAGTATTTCAATACACAAATCAATAGAAGATTATTACTGTATATAAGTATAATTTCAATACAATTCGATCGATATATTTCAGTATCTTTGATTAAAAATTTAACGATCCTTTCAGGCTGACCGTGGCGGATCACTGCTGATACAACATGAATTAACCTCGTATTTAATAGGTATTGTGTCTTATGCTTATAAGTGCGGCACAGCTGGGTATCCCAGCGTTTACACTAGGGTCACATCGTACCTTGACTTCATTCTCCAAGCGATGCAATAATATGATATTACTGTTCCATAAATATCATTGTGTAAAAAACGTAAAGTTGGATTTTCTTATTGTGGAGATAAGAAACAGCTCAAATTTACATTGTTTTGTACGTTACAAATTATAGGCTTAAAATGTACGAAATGTAACTTTGAAACGACACTAATTTTTTACGCACGATAAACCTCCACAACTTAGGTATGTAAAGATGATAAACGTATATTAATTCTATTAATTTGGTAATAATAAACCAACTTTCTGAGAAGTTCTGTAAATTTCGTTTCTTTTGTATCAAGAGAATAATGGAATATTCCACTTAGATCGTATACTTCTTGTATGTACGTACAAAATTTTCCGGCTAATCTAAAACACTTCATAAGATAGAGAGCTTCTGGAAATTCGGACACAGAGAGTGCATAAAATACAAGATAAGTCTCGTGTCTTTCAAAATTATTTTTTATTCGCTAAAAACGTCCTGTGTACTCATGCAATCACATGCAACCTCGAAACTTCACTTATTTTTTATCACTTTCCAATTCAATACACAGTTTCAGCATTTTTGACTATATGTAAGAGAAATTTCCATTCAGCCAAAGGTGTACTTACAGATTATAGATTCCTATACGACTCTCAGTAAAAATTTATCCGCACTCCAGATAGTTAAAACTTCTGTCGACCGTATTGATCCATCTGCACTCTTCGTATGACGTCAATATCTGTTCAGTGCTGCTGCGCAGGTTTCTTTGTGTTACGTCAATTCGTTTGTGACCGTTGCGCGAGTAATGGCGCTTTGCAATGGTGATTTGCAGGAAAACAGTGCAGGATGCTGTGATTCGTTTCTTGTGGTCGGAGGTTATGTTTGATGCCTATATTTATCAAAGATTTAATGCACATTATGGAGAAAGTGTTTTGTCACGAAGTGTGTTTGAATGGGCACAAAAGTTCAAAGAAGATCGCACAAGTGTTATGAAAAAACAGCTGGACGCCCGTCCACATCCACGATGACAACATTGAACGTGCTCATGAACTTATGCTCTATGGAATAGACGAGTGACAGTGGATAATGTGGCAAATCATTTGCAAATCAGCCACGGCTATGCTTATGCAATAGTACACGACAGATTTGGATTTTAAAAAGTTTGTGCGAGATGGATGCCGAAAAAGCTGATGAAAAGGTGAAGACGACGATGCATTCGTGGTTCGCAGCTCAGCCCAAAACATTTTTTAATGAGAAAATATAAAGGTCCTTCGGCAAATGGACAAAGTGTATACAGAAATCGAGTGATTATGTCAAAAAATGATGTATGTCTTTTTTGACAATTGCTTAAAATAAATTCTACACCGACAGAGCGGGTAACTTTTTACTCACCCTCGTAAGACACTTAAATTTCCAATCTATTATGATGAATAAAAGAGCTTATACTATTAAATCTAATTGTATTTTGTTGCATGAGAGTACACGTGTATGTGATGTACATTACCTTTATATCCCCTTGAACGCTTCAATATTGCGCATATATACTATATTTTGTACAGCTTCTATAAAATTTCGTATGTTTGTTTAGGCTGTTAATCTAGAGGCTGGAGTACAAAGAAGTGGCACAATGATGTGGGCTGATGACATTTATAATTATCAAGGAATCACCCCTACATTCGCTCAGGTATATATCGTTGACTATAATGTATTTAACATATATGATTGTTAGAATATTAATAATTAATTTTTAATTCTATCAGAATTTTAATGAAACTGTCCCTTGGGAAGGAAGAACTGATACCTTGATATCACGGTTTGTACATCCTATATATACGACAAATTTTAGAACATTATATAACGAAGAACCAGATCGTCGTGGCCATGTGATGTGAATAAAAGGACTTGAATTTGATGATATTTTTATAATGTTAGATAACATAACTAAGTATCTTCACAGTAAGATAGGATGACATGGTTTACATGATCTTAATGTTGTTCACTCGAGTGATGATATTATAAGGAAAAGTGTAATATCACAGGTAGGATGATTCATAATTTAGAACTACTAACTCATGTATGTATTAAAAATTAAAGAAATATATTAAATTTTATAGGATATTTATGTTTAGTAACCAGTAATTCAGAGATTGGTATTCATGGTTACTATAACGAGGCTGTAGAAACGCACCCTTTCTTCTTTGCAAATGGTCCTGTATTTATGTCTAAGCCGAAACTGGAACCTCTGAATAATTTAGATTTATTCTTGTTATTTTCTAAAATACTTATCTACAGTATACCATAAGGAATGATACCGTATCGCACCTAATCAAGTGCCTTAAGAAACATCAACAGGATATCACAGTAATCCCTTATCGACTGATATGTAAGTAAAAGTTATCTGTCATTGTTATACACAATTATGTGTTAGTGTTATACACAGTTATTTATCATTTTCTATTAATTCAGTTGTAGCCACTACAATATCTATGACACTGGTAGTAATTATAAGAACAATAATGATGTTCTATAAGAGGAAATGATGATTAGGAACAAAAACTTACAGGTAAGTCAAAGTATATGTTATTTGCCATTTGAAAAGAAAGTTACTAACTTGGAATTTTTTGATAAATAATAATTGTGCAAAATATATTGGATTTCAAATTTGTCAAAAATTGAAATTTAAGAAGCATTGTAATAATATAACATTAATATTTTGATTTTTCAGGAGATATCATGCGGTGGATGGATAATATGTAAAAAATATTAAGCAGTATATGAATTTTCATATTGCGTAGAGATAACAAAATGAATTTTAAAAAATGTCGACATGGTAATAAGAAATAGCATCATGACAAAGAATATATAAACACAGTTTCATTTTTTATAAATAAAAATTTGTTGTTCCAGATTTTGAAATATAGTGAAACGTTTAATTAGTATCTTAATATCTTTAAATAATTATTATTTTAGAATCAATTGTAATTGTATCATACGTACTTTTGAATTCGTGCAAGAACATATGTTATTTTGAAGTAGTTATTATTAGGAAATTGTTAGACGCGAACAGTATGCGAAAAGTTAGTATGTAGTGTAATAATTATCAATCAAAGCACAAGAATTAAATTCTTTAGGAAAAAATTTCCGGAATTTCTTATTTACATGATTATAAAGAAATCCATAACAAAAAGGAGCTGCTTTCTAATACTTCTCTTCCTTGTAATGCCTACGTTAACAATAACGAGGTTCGACTTTTTGTTTTTAGAGGGATACTGGAAAATTTGAAAGTACAGTACCATTGGGAAGAAAATCACGATATTGAAAACGATATTTGCAAGTAAATTTCCAAAAAATCTGTTTTCAAATTTTCGCTTTCTATTTCACATTAAAAGAAAGGGAGGGCTGCCTTCTTTTTCTGCAAGACAAAACAAACATTCTGAATCTCGTATCAATGAATGATGTCAATAAGTTATTTTTCTTTTCAGATTGAACAATATTCCAGATTTATTCATAATTTCATACTACGCGAAGAATAGACTTTCATAGGTATATAAAGGAAATATTAAGTATAGGAAAACTCTTTTTCGTTGTAGGTGACATATGCTTCACGGTTGAACACATGTATTTTTGAACACATATAAATGAAAAAGTACTCTTATGGAGAAAAAGAATTGATACCTTCGATTGACATTAGATAATGTATATAAACTTATGAACAATCACTATCACTATCAGTTTGTATTTTAGGTGCACACGCAGATTTGTTGGAGTTCTTATAAAATGTACTTCCTGTACGAACGTTTTATTCTTCCAAATTTTACGATACTATGTCTCATATGATAACTATATGGATTAAACGTAATATAAATGATCCGAAAATAGACTCGAACGACATTAATTGTCTTTCTATTTATACCAATATCGAAAATACAAGTAAAGCTGGAGCAATAGTATGCAAGAATGGACTATTTATTATTTTAAACCAAATCATAGCATATTCAGAATGCACAGTATTATCATGAAACGACGAGTTTTATGTTAATTCCGACCGATTACAATACCTTTCTTTCGTTTACAAGGAACGACGAGACTGGCAGTTGCGTGATTTCCAATGCAAAAGCCGCGATATCTGCACGATAACCTAACCTCAACCGATTTTGTTGTACTATTCTTACGTGGACTTCGTTTGTACCACTTTCGTAACAAAAATAGAATACGTAGAACACAGCATTCCGTTATGCGATATTGTCGATTCCTAACATCCGAAAAATCAGAGATAATTTTTTCCCTACAGTTGTACATTTGTGTGAAAAATTACGAACGTAAAGTTGTTTGGTGCATGCACAGTCCTCCCCTCCGCTGCATTTGCGTGGACATGCTAGAAAGATTCACTTTTCCACGGTGAAACTGTATGTATTATAATTTCATTTTTACAAAGGTCGAACATCCTACTATGCATAAATTTAATATTAATATAAGCAGGTTTCGTGTTAAGTATTACATCTGACGTATAAGCACACGTGTGTACGAGCCTTGGTTTTAAATGTCTTATAGTAGACACCGAAAAGATTATTCAGTTGGATATCTGACTCAACATCAATATTTTACTAGGAGATAACATGTTAAGAACACGTTGGTGGATGGCATGGGAGATGATGAATGAAGACATACTTCTGTGAGATACATAAAATAGTAGTCAGAACGTATTTTGGCGCTTGGGGACAGCAACAGCTTTTTTTTTGTTTTTATTTATTTGTTGAAATTACAATCAATTCTCGCGTTGAGAATTTTCAGTAATTTTTCCGGCGTGGCGCAGTGACATGGCTGTTTATTTACAATAAGTTAATACTTATTATAGATAGGTATAATTTATAAGTATTATAAGTAAGTGCATATGCTTAATTTGGATAATTAAATGAATCTAACGTTTAGGTCTAGCGAGTAGTGCCTCTTCAGCCTGCGAATCTGGTCCGTCGTATCGAGTAGTCCAGTGATTAGGGGGTTTCGGTGTTTCTTGACTCTTTTGCTATATCTGTCGCTATATTTTGCTATTTCCTCTTTGACTGTAGGTATCTTGAGGTCGCGATGGATGGTTTCGTTGGTAACATACCAAGGTGCGTCTATTAAGGCTCTTAGCGCTTTCGATTGGAATCGTTGTAGTATTTCGATGTTGGAGTTACTTGGACAGCAACAGCTGGTGATACTGTCATACACCTCCATTTATAAACTTTCGAAAATCGATGTGACCTTCAAACTTTAGTGTATTCTGTTTCACAGCACAAAATGTTTCCGAAACGTAAGTTTATTGTTACAATAAACTTGACTAGTGGCTCTGAAATACTATCCTTGAAAAAACAATGGGGAAATTGGAGCAAAAAAAAAGAAGGAAATAAACAAAGACCTTGTTGGTTCGTAAAAATAAAATATGCTACAGGAAAAATTTTTTCCAACGGATTGAGATGCGACAAGCTTTAAAAGCTATGACGCGAATCGAGCGTTTGTCTACAAGAGCGCATTTTCGGTGGATATATATGTCGGAATGACATTGGGGATAGGGTTGTCGGTGTTTGAGGAGTCTTCATTGAAGGTAGCCATCGTTGCGGTGTAACGAAGATACGATTTATTGACACAGGTATGAATAACACAGGTTTTGACAATCTACCACGGCGGTGAGACGTCCGCGACACTAGTGACAGTGGTCTCCGGTTCAATAACGAATCCGCGGCCAACGGGATGACAGATGGGCGTTCTCGCTGAATCTAAGTCTGACTCGTAAAAATAATTGCTGAGCGTAAAGACGTTACTCTTTGGTCGACGGGAGCGCGTAAAAGAATGCCCGTCCCGTCCCGACGATGTCACAGAGGAAAACTATAATGGGGTGTGTCTAAGGACACGAGATCATCGGATTCGTCGAGGAAAGCCTTCGTTTAGGAAGTAAGGGAAATTGACGTTGCTGCTAATTGGTCAATCTCCATATCGGTGGTTAGAAAAAGATGTTAGCCGCCCTCGAGGGAAAGTTGCTAGTGGGAGACGCCGCTCGTTGAAAAATATGTCTCCCCTATCTTCCCGTAGTTGGGACAAAGACTGTTTGTCTGTTTGAAGGACTTTAGTTAACTAAACCTTAAGATTTATAACGGGCCCTCCAGCTAGCCGAACATGTACTGCGGAGACGCATCGACATCTGGCAATCATCTTACTCGAAGAATAGGGTCTGCGTGTGGCGAGCCACGGGACAGAAACCGTTGGAATGTTTACTGTCGCGTGTCGCCACGAATATTTCTTTTAAGGAGAGCTATAGAATTACTCCATACCTTTGTTAGGCAAAGCGTTTATCCCTTGACCGCGGCTACGTTGGGCGACAGACTGTCACCTCGAGCCAAAGCTCACCGTCACTAATCTAGAACAATTACAATCGGATTGAATAACTACAATTGTTCAATTACAGCTATAGTAGACTCTAGGTTAGAATGTTGCGGGATTATCTAAAATTCCAAAGGCTCCGGTGTTCTTTCATCTCCGACATATAATTATATAATGACTCATTGAAAACCAGCTTTCATTTTTTGTTGATAGTATGGTAAGAAAATGTGAAGTTCGAACGCTTGTAACGATTGCCTGAGTTGCGTCATCCTTGGTTTTAGGAAAAGATAGGGAAGTCACTGAAGGGTGTCGCGGCTTCGATGTCTTTCGTAGCTGCGACGCGGAGGCCTCTCGGTTGTTCTTTGAACAATCGTCAACGTGGACGAACGTCAAAGCGAAACCACGCGAATTCGGCATTTCCGATAATACGGAACTCTGTAAACGCGACTGCGTTGAATTCGTTCGATTAATTCCTAGCAGTATCTATAAACAGTGAACTTAAGGCCCCATACACAACTGCATACGCTAGGTTGTAAGAAATAATAGCTATATAAGTATGTAGCGGCGCATGAGTTAGAGAACGATGCAAATCGAGAGCGACTCATATTATTGTTTTGCCTCGTGACACTTACACAGTCTTGACGTACATGTAACGTCAACAAATATCTCCAACAGACTCAGGAAACCTGAACAGCCTTGCACACGACACCGACTCCCAAAACAAAGGAATATGAATTCGGCACATAGGCATAAGATAAACGAACATCTAGAAGGGCTGTGTCTTGATCGAGTCTTTCAGTCTTTCGGTAACGGTCAAATCGCACACTTGTAATCCTATTATAAAATAAAGGTACCTCGAACTCTGGTTCAAGAACCCAACATTTTTTTATTATTATTTTCCCATTATTTTTACGTGACATTTTGGCGATCCTGCCAGGATCCATTCGCTTCAGTGTAAACGAAGTTACGATTTCGGTCTACGGACATTATTGAAGATCGAAGGATTCGAACTACTTGTGTTATGAACTTTGCTGTCAATAATTTACCACGGTGGACCAAATTAACGGGGCCACTGTCAGCATAGAACAAATCAACAGAACGAGTTTGACACTCAAACGCATTTGAACGCGCCACAGAGGAAAACACCGCAAGGGAACCTCATTCTACGAACTTACGTATCAAGGTGAGAAAAGTCGGAATTCTTTTAAACAATATAGAACGCGAAAAGTTAGTTTCTCTAGTAACTCTAGCGAAGAGACAATATGAACAAGAAAGACACAAAAGCCGAGACAAGTTTACCCTCTACAAGTGGAGTTCAAAATAAAACGGGAACACTCGATTCCTCTACCAGAGCAATTTTAGACTTAATACAGAGACAGAACGAAGAATTTCGACAACAATTTAACGAAATAAAGAATGCTTTAAAATTAGCGAACGAAGAAAATAGAAAACGCGCTAACGAAATGGAAATATTAAGTAGAAACCTCTCTCGTGTTAAACTACCACAAATAAACGTAAAATCAACTGAATTCGGTTCTATGATGACTGACGATGACGATAATATATCAGTATTAAAACACGATACTAATCCACCTCCACCTATGCCACAAAAGCCACCAACATATGTCCAACCATCCAATTCAACAGCTGGAAACTCTGGAAATCTAAAAGCTGTTTAGTATCTCCGATACTAAACGGAGAAAACGATATAAGTGTAGAAGATTTTATTCGTGAAATAAAAGAAATGAGAATGATGTGTAGCGAACAAACGTTATTATTAAAAATGATCAAAATAGAGAAAATTGTAGGAAAAGCCGCAATGACAATCCGCAATATCCATATTAACGAATTCGAAACTCTGTACGAAGGATTAAGACGTAACGTAGCTACTCAAGCATCAGTAAGAGAACACCAAGATCAGTTAAGAGTGATAAAGCAAGGAATAACCGAAAGCGTGCAAAATTATAACATTAGATTTCGACGTGTTTTCAACAAACTTCAATACAGCATTACCAATGAATATAAAGACGAACTAACTCGATGAGCGATGAACGATCGACTATACATGGTTTCTGTGATTGACTATGTAAGAGGCCTTCGTTCAGAAATAGGACACGTGCTATTGGCTAATCCCCCCCCCCCCCCCCCCCAAACATCATCGATGCAGAAAAAAAGGCAATGGACGTGGAAAAATACTTTCGCGAAGACAACGCTCGCAGACGGATGACACGACAAACAACCACTCCACCATCTTATCGTAACCAGACGTCTCGTCCAGTAGGTAACCGCTTCACGATTACAAGTAACATGAATAACAAAACTCCACCCACACAAAACATTCTACCA
Organism: Bombus huntii; assembly: GCF_024542735.1. Taxonomy (NCBI): domain Eukaryota; kingdom Metazoa; phylum Arthropoda; class Insecta; order Hymenoptera; family Apidae; genus Bombus; species Bombus huntii. Next base: position 43,818 of record NW_026099392.1, read on the forward strand.
AGAATGAATAATTTTACAAAGCTTGAAAATCGACCATTAAACGAAAGGCCACAAACGAAATGTTTCAAATGCGATCGATTGGGACACCTTGCCAATCAATGCCAAAATTTTCGAATACCGCCTCAAACAAAAGCCCTTCCAGGAATAAACCACATTCAAGAACAATCAGAATTAACAATGCTACCTCAGGAAGATTATCCACAATACGACTACAATTACCAGGACGACGAGGATTGCGATTTTTCGTTGACTCGGGAGCAGGAATCAACTTGCTTAAACGAGGATGCTACCCAGGAAGGACAATAATACCAGACACATAGAAATTCTCCATGGAACATTCCAAATACGAATCCAATTCCAAAATTAAACTAAATTTATTCAACAAAGAGATAGAATTTTCCTTAGTAGATGATAATTTCCCTATCATAGAAGACGGCATATTAGGCTTACCCGGTTTAAATCAATATCGATTCGAACTCTCCAATAAAACATTAAAATTAGATAATAATACTCTTCTGCTGCAGCAAGAACCACCCCTCGCATCGGGAGAAATCGTTCAAAAAATTGTATACTTCGACGGAAAGCCAACGCCAGTATGCTTTATCAATGGTGGTAAGTTTTCAGTCCAAATTTCTAACATTATTGAAAATATAAACACTGTAGATCAAATCTAAAAATTCAAATCTTTGATTCGACTATCGCACATAGAAAAACCTCTTAGAGAACCTATGTAGTATTTTCGTCTGTACCTACTTAAATTATATTTATCTTATTTTCCTTTAAGCATTCGTGAACGTAGTGGTAATGAACTTCAATGTGTTTAGAATTTTTTGTGAAATTTCCGTACTTTGCTATACTTATCACTCCAGAGTTATCGTCATAAATTTTTACAGGGTTATTGTCTAGATTTACATTGAAGACCTTCATAATTTCTCTAATAGACATTAATTCACTCACCGCTTCCGATAGAGCTACATACTCTGCATACGTCCAGGCTTTTGTCACACACCTTTGTTTTTTAGATTTCCAACCGATTACATTTCCATACAATTTAATTACATATCCAGAAGTAGATTTTCTATCTAAATGATCTCCTGCCCAATCAGCGTCCACATAACAATCTATCGTTTCACACTTTTCATTCCTTTTCTAATGTAACCTTAAATCTTTAATATTAAATATTTCAATATTTCGGTACAAATATTTCAATATTCGCAAAGCATATTTAAAATGTGTCTCGCTACAACAATCTTGAAATCTACTTAAGATAATTCACACTATAACTTATATTGGGTCTGGTATTTGTACTAATATACAGCAATGCGCCAATTAAATTCTTGTATCCAATGTCATTTCTATTTATCTCAGCGTTTTCAATTTTTAAATTTGTTTCCGTTGGTGTACAGTACAATTTGCTGTTTTGTAATTTATATTTGTTCGCTAATGATTCAATGTATTTCGTTTGGCTTAGTTTCATTTCATTTTTTATATAATCATACTCTATATTTATTCCAAAATATTCTTTTACTTCACTTAAATCTTTCATTTTAAATTTATCAGGTAATAGCTTCTTTACATTTTGTATCCTTTTTTTGTTTTTACTACAGATTAACAAATCGTCTACATATATTAGCAAATAAACAACATTTTCCCCCTCTCCATGAGTATATAGGCACAACTCTATGTTATTCTTCTTAAAATCCAATGTCGTCACATACCTATCAAAACACTCATACCAATCCCTCGGACTTTCTTTTAACCCATAAAGCGCTTTCGATAATTTACAAACTCTATTCGTTCCGTCCGCATATCCCTTTGGTTGATTTACATATACCTCCGAGGTTACTTCACCATTTAAAAAGGCAGTTTCTACATCCATTTGCTCAATTATTACTCCATTTTGACAACAATATGATAGCAATATCTTAAAGGTCTGATTACTCGCCACTGGAGAATATATGTCATCGGCTACGTTTCTTTGTTGAAATCCCCTTACCACTAATCTAGCCTTATACCTGTCCTCTGATTTTTTCGTGTAAACCCATTTTACATCTAATACTTCTTTGCCTTTTACCCTTTCTACCAATTTCCAAGTTTTATTCTTATAGAGACATTCTATTTCCTTATCCATAGCCTGTTTCCAAACTTCACTATTTTCACAACAAATCGCCTCCTCAAATGTGCAAAAGATATCTACTCTACAATAATTTGCGTGAATCTCACTACTGTTTTCCTTTTCTGGATACCTTACTGGAGTTTTCTTATTACGTGTAGATCTCCTAGGAATCTTTACGCTTTCAGAACTATTATCATTTTCATCTTCTCTACTTTCTAACTCTTCCTTATTCATGCTGTCCAATAAATAATTATCTTTACTATCATCGCTAACTGCATCGAATGAATTCTCCTCAAAACCGATACATTTTTTGTCTGTTTCTACGACCTCTACATGTCGCTACTGTTATTTTTACACCTAATAGGACTCTCTAACCTACTTCACTATATCCTAACAGAATTCCCATATCTGCCTTCTTATCCCATTTGGAAACTCTTTTTTGTTCTGGCCTTCTTACAAAAACTTTACTTCCATATAGATGTAGATTTTTAACACTTGGTTTTCTCCCGAAGAATATTTCAAAAGGTGTCTTTCTTTCTATAGTATTCGCTAATATTCGATTTTTCAAGTATGCCGCTGTACAAACTATTTCCGGCCAGTACCTTTTATGTACTTTCGCTTCCGCTAACAAGCAACGCGCCATGTCCATCACTGTTCTATTATACCTTTCCGCTGTCCCGTTTAATTCATGTACGTATGTTGGGCAATTATTTATTCTTATACCTTTATCCCTAGCAAATTTATAAATTCGATTATTTAAATATTCTTTACCATTATCGCATCTTAATATTTTTAACCTCTTGCCCGTTAAATTTTCGGCTTCATTTACGAACTGTACGAAAGAATCAAAGACCTCATCTTTTGATTTTATACAATAGATCCTAGCTATTTTACTATAATCATCGATAAATGAAATGAAATATTTTTCTCCATTGAATCCGGTAGTCTTAAAGGGACCACATACGTCCGTATGAATAATTTCCATTATTTCCCTAGCCTTAGTTCGATTATTTTTGAAAGGTAAGTTATGCATTTTGCTTTCTATACACACCCTACATTTCAAAAGTTCCTTTTCAAATTCATTCGGTATGCCAGTCACTAGCTGCTCTTTACCCAAAATCTCTAAATATTTAAAATTTACGTGTCCTAGCATCCTATGCCATCTTTCCTTTTTACTCATACCACTACGTTCGGCGCTGTTTACTAAGTGCTTCTTCCCTTTCAATATACTTTTTATTCTATATGTCCCATTCTCTTTGAACTGAGCTGTAAGTATATTATCCTCATCTATTACTTTCGCAATATTTCCTTTGGAAATAACCGTATTCTTATCGTCTGCTGGTTTACCTAAACTAATCAAATTTGCGGACATTTCTTTCGCGTAAAATACTTTCCTCATATTTATTTTATTTTGTTTTCCGAATGCTTCAAAATAACTTATAACATTCCCAACTTTTGTCGCTTTTATCGGTCTATTATCGCCTAAATATATATTTACCGGTTCTTTTAGGTCGATAGATTTATCGAAATAATTTATATTATTAATTATGTGATCGGTACAACCGCTATCTAATAGCCACACTATTTCGTTCTTACTTATTTCATTCGTCTCACTGCTGTTTGCTGCGTGCGCCGTTGCTGTCCATATGCCTGCTCTTGAGTTTCCATGCTCGCCCGTGCCGGTTCTTGATTGATGATGAAAGTTTCCACGTCCTCTGCTCGTATTGCCTTTGTTCTCTCTTCCTCTGTTTCGACCAGGTGTTGGCCCATGCCAATAGCCGTTACTGCTTCCCGCTTGGACGCCATTTTGACACTCTCTCGCAAAGTGTCCTAATCTTCCACATCTGAAGCATCCTTCCTTTTTTGCAGAAAAGGCGTTGGTTTGCCTTTCTCCTCGATTGGATTTATTTTTCTTCTCTGCTATCTCTATTTTATTTTTTACATACGCTACCGTTTGATCCTCTTCTTTCAATGCGTCTATTATGTCCGCTATGTAGCTGTATTCTTCGGGTAACGTATTCAGCATGTAATTCAGCTTTTCCCTCTCACTTACTTGTGCGTCCGCACTTTTTAATTCATTTATTAATTTTTCGAAATCGTTAAAGAATGATGCTGAATCACTGTAGTTCTCCAGTCTTATGTTTTCCAATCTCCTTCTGCATACGATCTGCAGTGCCGTCGACTCTTTCAAGTACATTTCATCGAACCTTTTTATTATATCATACGCCGTTTTTCCTTCCCTAACATACTCCAATTGTCTGTTCGATATTGCACTATAAATTATATTTATCGCCTTCAAATCCTTTTTGTCCCAGTCTTCATCGTCTCTTTCGTTCTTCATTCTAGTTGTAACAACCTCGCATTCCTTATATTTGAGAAACATCGTGATTCTTTGCTTCCACATTCCATAATCCTCACCATCGAATATAGGTATCATGATTTCCGATCTCTCCATTTTAATTGATTCTTCTTTTTTTTTCTTTTCTTACTCAAGCGTTCCTACGTGCTCGAAGTATATTTTTTTTCTCTGAAAGTTTTTTTTTCTTTACTGAAAACTCACTCGCAAGATCGTAACCACGCACTAAATATCTTGCAAAACTAGTAACCACGCTCTGCTACCATGTTAAGGAAATTCGAGGATTTGGGAATACAAATAATTGACTATATTTCCCACACAACAGTTATACATCTATATTACTCTCTGAAGAACGTCTTGCACGCACGCTGGTCGCCAACCGACTATCCTAGATTCTTCTAACATCTGGCAACAGTCTTTTGTCTCCACTAAGACCTTGACGCCCTCTAACCCTTACACACACACTCTCATGTACAGTGTAAATGTATCACTTCCCTAACAAATAAGTATGTTATTTCGTTACCACTTATCTCGTTCATCTCGCTGCTGTGTGCTGCGTGCGCTGTTGCCATCCATATGCCTGCTCCTGAGTTGCCATATTCGCTCGTGCCGGCTGCTGATTGACGATGGAAGTTTCCACGCCCCCTGTTCGTATTGCCTTTGTTTCCTCTTCCTCTGCTGCGACCACGTGTTGACCCACGCCGATAACTGTTACTGCTTCCCGCTTGGACGCCATTTTGACACTCTCATGCAAAATATCCCACTCTTCCACATTTGAAGCATCCTTCCTTTTTTGCAGCAAAGGCATTAGTTTTCATTTCTCCTCGATTAGACTTATCTTTCTTTTCCGCTATTTCTATTTTATTCTTCACGCACGCTACCGTTTGTTTCTCTTCTTTCACTGCATCTATTATATCCGCTATGTAGCTATACTCTTCGGGTAACGTATTGTTTTCGCACGTTCGCTGGGAGACGCGATCTCGAAGAAGCGCGCCAACGGGAGTCGTAAATTCCCGTTACGATTTGCTAATCGACGCCGCGAATCGCTCGATCCCTTATTTCGTTTAGGATAATAAGGGTAGTTAAATGAAGGATAACGCTGTTGCTAACAGGTTATTATATATTTTCACAAACCAACAACTTCGGTGTAACACAAAATGAATATTTGTTATGAGATGACTACGAATGAGTGCGACCTGAGTCTCTAGACGGATTATCGCGTATACTGATGGATTTGTCGACTCATTGTATTCGAATTGCTGACCGCTTGACGAGATGCTTGATTGAGACTGACTGATCTTCGGGTGTAAACCCGGTCGAAGGATGTTGACTGTTCGAAGGATGTAAAGTCAGTGATGTTCGGAGACGATGCTGTGGCGGAGGAAAGCTAAGGATGGGTGTGTCTAGCGCACGGGACCATCGGATTTGTTGGTGACGATTTTGACTAAGGGAGTGAGGGAAATAGTCTTCGTTGTTAATTGGTTAAACGAAGGGTCTTAACCGCCCTCGAGAGAAAGTGGTTCGTGGGAGGAAAGTTGCATCATACGTGAGAAAAACCAACTTTCCCTTGTCAAGCCGTAGTAGACAAAGGTCTTTAGAAATGCTTTGGAAACAGACGTTTGTTCAGTTTGAAGGACCTCGACTAGGAAATTCCTAAGATTTATGGAAGATACTTGAGACTATTGAGGGTACGCAGTGAGTATCCGAAGACATCTGGTTGCCATCTTGCCCGCGGTGTGTGGCCTGGGCTAGGTAGAGTTACGCGACGTAACACGTATTTATCATGTAATTCAGCTTTTCCCTTTCACTCACTTTTGCGCCTGCACCTTTTAATTCATTTATTAATTTTTCAAGATCGCTAAAAAACGATGCTGAATCACTGTATTTATCAAGACTTATCTTCTCCAATCTCCTTCTGCACACGATCTAGTGCCGTCGATTCTTTCAAGTACACTTCGTCGAACTTTTTCATTATTTCATACGCTGTTTTTTCTTCCCTAATATATTCTAATTGTCTATTTGAGAAGGCACTGTAAATTATATTTATCGCCTTCAGATCCTTTTTATCCCAGTCTGGATTGTCTGTTTCAGTCTTCACTCTAGTTATAACAATATCACATTCTTTATATCTCAGAAACATTGTTATTCTTTTCTTCCACATACCGTAACCCTCACCATCGAATATCGATAGCATAATTTCCGATCTCTCCATTTTAATTGATTTCCTATTCTTTACTCAAGCGTTCCTACGTGCTTGAAGTATTTTTTCTTTTATTTTATATTCTTTGAACGTTTCTTCCCTTACTAAACTCGCAAGACTAAAAACCACGCACTAAATAGCTTGCAAAACTAGTAACCACGCTCTGCTACCATGTTAAGGTATAGAGAGGATTCGAAAATACAAATAGTTTACTTTATTTCGCACACAACAGCTATACATATATATATTACACTCTGAAGACTTCGATAACCTTCTTGCACGCACGCTTGTTGTCAACCACCTCCTCTAGATTCTCCTAACAGCCTCCAATCGTCTTTTGTCTCTACTGAGACCTGGACGCCCTCTGACGCTTACACACACATTCACGTGTACAGTGTAAATGTATCATCTACGTAACAAGATCATCAACGTAAAATCCTACCGTCCTCCCGAACATCATAAAACCGAAATAAATAAACAGATGACTGAAATGTTAAACAAAGAGATTATAGAACCCTCCGACTCTCCCTATAACTCTCCTGTCTGGGTCGTTCCAAAGAAAATCGACGCATCAGGGAAACAAAAGTGGCGAGTAGTGATTGACTTTAGGAAGTTAAACGAACTAACAGACCAAGACGCGTATCCACTACCTGACATTAACGATATACTATCACAGCTAGGAAATAAGAAATATTTCTCCTCTTTAGACTTATCCTCAGGGTTCCATCAAATACCCATGGACGAGAATTCAAAGAAATACACTACATTTAGCACACCATAAGAACACTTCCACTATAATAGAATGCCATTCGGGCTCAAGAACGCACCTGCTACCTTTCAAAGAATGATGGATACCACGTTAAGAGGTTTGATTAACAATCATTGTTTCGTTTATCTCGATGATATCATTATATTCGGGCAATCGATGGAAGAACATACTAAAAACTTAGTCATTATATTCCAAAGACTCGGGAAAGTAGGTCTAAGAATACAACCAGATAAATGTGAATTCTTAAAGCCCGAATTAGAATATCTAGGACATGTAGTGACAGCAGATGGAGTAAAACCTAACCCTAAAAAGATAGAAGCAGTAAAGAATTTCAAACTACCAAAAAATCCTACAGATGTAAAATCATTCCTTGGGCTAGCTGGATACTATAGAAAATTTATTAGAAACTTCTCTAAAATTGCCAAACCTCAATCTATTTTTAAAGAAGGACATTTAGTATTAATTCATAACGATCATAAAGAACACAAGATAGATACTGAATGGCCAGGGCCATACACCATTGAAAAAGTGAAAAACCCCTTATTATGAAATAATAGTAAATCACTCGATTAGGAAAATACATGGTAACCGTATTAAACCTTACTTTCCAGGACGATCTTCACCTTCTTCATAGTTAGCTAAGCTAAACGTTATACCCCTTAATGGTAGTTCTATATATCAAGAAAAATTAGCTCATGCATACTTATATAGCGAATCCGTAAACGTAATTATAGGTTTAGACATTAAGGATATATATGCAAAACTCAGCGAAATTAAAAGATTTAGACTAATGTTAACAGAACATTTTAAAATTGAATGCCCGTATTCCAATGAAATGATTACACGCGCTCGCAAAAGAAATTTAGACAATGTAATCATGCATATTAAATTTATGACACACACTTGTTACCGAAGAGGCTCATTGAATTTTGTTGGATCCATTTCTAGAAGTCTATTTGTAACTCTGGATAACGATAATTTAGAATTAATGAATAAAAATATAGATAAATTTTTTGATGAAAACAATAACTTAAAAACCAATATAACTTACAAAACAAATTTCAAAACTATAGCTTTACCCTTAACTGACAGTCTAGAAGAAATCCTAACAAAAATTGAAAACGCTCCAAAAATCATTAATAATGTATAATCGTATAGAATGCACCTCAATCAAATTTCCAACGAAGTAAACTCTCTTAATTATGAACATAGAATTAGAAGTCTTAAGAAATAGGAACTAAGTGTCTTATAAATTATTAGTTATATTGATCTAGCATTACTAGGAACATATGTATATTTAACAAAATAGGATTATTCGATATTATAAGCAAATGCCTACCTTCCAAATTATGTATTCGCGTATTATGTTGTAAAACCAAAGAAAAAAAAAGACACAGGTATAAGCAATATCTCTAGACCAATAGAGCGCACCTTTAAACACATATTCCACACCTGAAATACAACCATTACGAGAATTACCTGAAGACACCAATTCAGTCATCCTCGAAGCAAGGCATGTAAGATTCCAAAAGGGCATACAAAAGGAGGCACTACACCGAAAATAAGAGTCTGGAGGACCAGCCGCACTCTAACACTGGGGGAATGTAACGTCAACAAATATGTCCAACCGACTCAGGAAACCTGAACCGCCTTGCACACGACACCGACTCCCAAAATAAAGGATTATGAATTCGGCACGTAGGCATAAGATAAACGAACATCTAGAAGGGCTGGTTCTTGATCGAGGCTTCAGTCTTTCGGTAACAGTTTAATCGCACACTTGTAATCCTATTATAGAATAGAGGTATCTCGAACTCTGGTTCAAGAACCCAACATTTTTTTATTATTATTTTCCCATTACTTTTACGTGACAAGCAAAGCGTAACGATAAACAAACTCCGGGCAAAACAATGTTGCCGCTGCGTGCAATCGTCAACCGAGGTTGAATTTAAAGTTTTCGATACTCCCCCGAGTATAAATAAAAGAACACGATCGTTAAGACAGTTAGTATCGAACATTCTTATAGCGAATTAATATCGAACGAACGTAAGCATTACCTTGTATACACATATCGAGCAACACTAAGCGAACGACGACTAATTCTGTACTGCAAATAATTTTAAATACATTTGACTACACTAAGTATCAACTCGTCTGGTCATTAATCAACAACGCGTTTAATCGTCCTCCACATACATGTTGTATAAGCTACTATGTGTATATTTATTTATGTTTCCCATAGTACAGACGTATTCCTTATTTTATTGTAGCTGTGTAATTTCAGTAGTCTTGCATAAAGGACATCTGTTTTGTTGCAATTGTATCAGCTATTAATTGTAATACTTGAAGCGTTTGTATCTAATCGTCATGCATCTGTGGTGGCACTCGACCATGGAACTTTCCAACGGCTTCGCGACACAAAGCGCTATACCTTCAAAGCGTAAGGCCGACACGCCTAATGTACCATTGATATCCCTACAGTTCTTTCGCCGAATATTCGGAAGAATGCATACGCGGCAACCGTTGCGGACATCTAATAAACGCGTGCGTAGTGGAGATATCGAGGGGCAACAAAGAAAAGAATCCATTTGGTTTCGAATCAAAGATTCATTCTGCCCCGAGCTGCGGAGTGCGAAAGGTTAAGCGTCATAGCGAAGCAAACACAATTAGAGATACGTGATTATTGACTCTTGATAGTTAATCGTTAATCGTTAATCGTTGTTCATCGTTAATCGTTAATTGTTTTTGATCGTTCATCGTTAATCGTTAATTGTTGTTGACAGTTAATCGTTAGTCGTTAATTGTTGATCATAAATTGTTGACTGTTGATTGTTAATAATTTAATTAACTTTTTTGTTGAACATCAAGAGTATTTCTTGTGGGCACCTTCACCCACTATCCACCTCACATCGTTATTCTACATACGGAAGGCAAGATTGATATCAAGTTCGAAGGACAGACCGCAGAAGTCTGGTCTCTGCTATTACCACGAGACCTTTCGAGACCGCGCAAGGAAGTGCCGGGCCCCTTGCAACTGGACCCAGTGAAACGAGACCAGCCGTCCGTAAACGCGGCATGTGGCGATGGCTTTAGTATCCCATCGCATTTTCGTGACGGACAGGGCACCAAGGATCTCTTTTCTTGTGAACACCGGTGTCAATATAAACGTATACTCGTGCAACAAACTACGCGGATCCGCGAACAAAGATACGTACGAGCTGTTCGCGGCGAATCGAGTGGTCGAAGCAAACCGAAAACGCCTTTCGCGAGTCAAAACGCATCGTCTCTGACGCCACAATGTTAGTGTCACGACCGGCATACTTCAAATCCGATGGACTGACGATGGAGATAAAGATGTGGCGGCACTCGGCGACAATCGGCGGCAATATCGCTGAAGTGTCTAATGAACCATCAACATCCCAACGGTCCTTCCGCCGAAGGTTCTAGAAGAAAGAGCACGTGGCAACGGTCGCGGACGCCTAGCAAATGCAAATGCATGGTGGGGATGTTGAGGGATGACAAAAGAAAGTAATCGGATTCGATCGAAAGTCAAATCATAAGAGCTTCAGTCTTGGAAAGTCACGCCTAGAGTTTGGAAGTGGATTGTAAAGTGAATTGTTGTTAGAAAAAAAATAAAGTTTCTTTTTTTTATTTACACCTCAAATTTCTTTTTTTATTTTGTTATTTTACGTGACATTAGCGCATTCGGTATCGGCAACAGCGCGTGAACGACAAATGGCAGCCGCTAGGATTCGTTACAAAATCTTTGTCTCCCGTGCGATTAATTCTGTATTTAGAATAATTTTAAATATATTTGACAATATCAAGTATCAACTCGTCACGTCATTATTTAAATCATCCACCACAAATCCAAAAACAGAATAAGGAAAACAGAGAAACGAACAAATAGAAAATTAAGTTGCTAACATGTTTTTCTATAATAATATTTTAACATCAATATTGTAATACGCAATGTGTTACGCCGCCTAAAACATCTGCACGCCAGCCCGCGCGACCGGACAACAACCGACCTGCGTAACGTCACTTCGACCCTCAATAAACCTAAGGACCCACCATAACTTTCACTTCCCTGTATTGTTTCGCCATGTGTCTTCAATCCGTTTGTCTTGAAGAATTTCTAAAGCTTAAAAATATTCTCGAAACACAGTCGGTTTTTAGAGAGGTCCTTGGGTTTATTAGTCGCACTTAAAACACGGAGAAAGCGGGTATGCACCCATTAGGAAAATCCGAATAGCCCTGTAATAAAACAAGCTAGGTTTTTCTCACGCACACAGTCATCTATCCACCACGATGGTAGGAGACTCGATACTCATCCCTTCGAGCAGTAGTGCAGGTCATGACCAATCGACACCGCGCTTCGTGGCCCTCACTTTTTCTAACGAAAGTGGGAACAACGAATCCGCGTTCTTTAGGCACAGGGGCACACCCACACCGAACTTTTCTTCCGTATTAGAAAAAGAGCGACAGACAGTCTAAAAACTAACGCCTAACGCGGCAGTCTACACATAGCGCGAGAGTCGCATACTTCACGCAAATCTTTTGTCGGTTCTCGGTGTTGTCGAACACACATCTTCTCTCCTAAATATATTATAGTGCTAAGTCCATTAATACATTAATTTCCATTATAAGAGCCCTGCTCTAGCGTACATATCTATCGCATCTTCATGCGACAAGTTGTTAACTATTTATTTCTCTACGTCAGTGTAATCTAAGTGTTGGAAATATATAATTTATAATTCTGTGAATCACAGTGTTATACAAACTCAATCACCCCTATTATCTCAACGGAAATCAGGGGATCGATCAATTCGTGGTGTCGATTGTTATAATCGTAACGGGGATTTACGACCCCCGTTGACGTCTCTCCTCGCGATTACGTCTCCCCGCAATTGGTCGAAATTTACACAATGTGAAAATGAAAAAATTGGAAGCAACCGAACTACGGATGAAACTAAATCACTTCGCTGCTTGTAAAGATAACTTTTAGTGTTATAAACATAAGTCAAGTAGCAAAGAGCATAAATTGAATTTACCCAAACTCTTCTTGAAATCTGACAAAATGATTCTTTATTTTGTCAAAAAAATCTTTACGTATTTTCCATTCCCATTCGTCGCTTTTTTCAGTGGCGTGTTTATCGCTACGTCGAAACTCCGTCGGGTAGCAGTTAATTTCATTTAAAGTAGAAAACTATTCAGAAACGTGTATACGTTACACAGCAACAAACCAGTCGCCCTGTTATTACCTCGTTCTCAACAGTTCAAATTTCAGGGACAACCGACTACTTAGTATCGACCCAGTACGTCATATTTACTCGCCAAAAGAATTGTAAACGAAAATTGTAACCAGACGTGCCGTTAGTAACTACCATTTTTCGCGAAACTTCTTTTTCATTTGGCGGAAATTTAAACAAACCCCGAAACACCGTGGCGTTTTGCAACTGTCTTTAATCCTTTAAGATAAAAAAGATTGACGCAAAATTTTGACGGGATGAAATTTCACGATATATTCAGGTGAAACGATGCGAAATTAGAGCGAAGCTTATAATGGGAATATAGTTTGCTTGTCTGTTGTCATAAAATGAGATATGCAGAATATATTAAAAAATAGAGTATATGTAATACGAAACTTTATATTATTCATGTTATTATGGACAAAATATCACAATATGTTCATATATTTAAATCTCCTCCGAAAAAGATTATTGTATGTAGAACACAGTTTAACTGTATTTTGAATTCTTGTTTATCAGATCACAATTGATAAGTTGATATTAGGATGATTATCCTCATTTGAAACAATTTTGTGACTGTTACTTGTCAATATACTTTATATCTTATGTACATTTTAAATATAGTACGCAAACTCGAAGTTGCAAGGAACATTAATAAAAACTCAATATTTCAATAACGCCTTTCATGATTATAATTAAATATTTTTTCAAAATGTCGTATCAGTGTTACATCTAGCACCCCCTCCCCCACACACAAAAGTTTACCAATTTATAATATATGTACTAGTAGATTGACAAGTTACGATTTACAGGTTATATAGAATTCTATTTTATGATTTTATAATTTTTCGTTAAATACAATAATCAAATAACTTGCAAATAGTAAAATTTCATTTGTTTTATCGTCAAACTTGTGCAAGGGAACATATTAATGCTGGTAACTTTAGTGACTTGCAAAATTTCAATAGTGCAAGACAGGCCAGATATTCAATTGCAATTGGTTGCTATCCATATTTTCATCGGTCTTACAATAACCTTATGTTATCAATTATGAATTAAAAAGTTAATGAAATCACAACTCACCCAAGGCCAATGGGTATGACTTCTTTTCGAAGATCGATTGAAATCTCGAGTTTGTTGTTTGAGACATTCAGTTACCACAAGACAAAAACACTACTCCATTACAGCCGACGTAAACAAAACATGACAGATTCTTCCAATTCTCGGACAACAAACATAGGCATACATACTGTTTTAAAGTCACAGTCTGTCGTTGAACTTTCGCCAAGTAACTTGATACGCACATATACACGTCCCTCGAAATCAGTTTTCGACGAAAATACATACGTGACATGTTATGTTGCAACCGAACGTGAATTTCTCGCGGGAAATAGCCTGATATCGTTTATTTATGCGTCTCTCAAATACGAATTTTACTATACACTTCGTTTAAGACACGCCATTTTGCAAAACGATTATCGAAAGATTACTGCTTACATCGAGATCGAGAATAGATTCGCAGGAAGCTGGATGCCGCGATTTCTTCCCGCGCTTTACTTTCTTCCGAAGTTGTGATTGGTTGATTTCCTGCTGCCATATTCGGTTTCGCCGAGAATCGTGAACACGTACGCTGGAAGCAATGCGGGGTAATTATTTAATTTATTTCATAATATTATTTAACATATATCGTGAAAAGTTCTGAATATTCGGATTCTTCTGTTATCGTTTCATCGTATGTTAGCATTATCAGCTCTCGATATCGAATTGGCAAACAGAATTTTTCTCATACAAAGTAAGTCACATTAAGTATATGTATATGTATAGTCGAAGCAATGCAATTAAAAATTTTTCCATTTTAATTGCTATTATTTATCACAGACATTTTACCGAGCATTCATTTTATAAATCTTATACATACATATATATATATATATATATATATATATATATATATATATATATATCGGGTTTACATTAGAATTAGGGTTAGGGGCGTGAAACGAATCTTCGTTTGGGTTACACGTTGTCGTTATGCAATGGAGAAGACATTGACTAGTGCAAATACGATTATTATAGAACCGGACAAGTAACCGCGGTAGTTAGGTGCTCGAGATACTAATGACAATGATCCTAGGTTCAATAACGAATCCGCGGTCAACGGGATGACAACAGAACGTACTCACAAAGTCTAAGTCTGAGAATAATCACTGATCGCGAAGGCGTTACTCTTGGATCGATGAGATCGCGAGCGAGAAAGCCTTTCCCGTCCCGATGATGCCACACAGGAAAACTATAACGGGGTGTGTCTAAGGATACGAGATCATCGGATTCGTCGAGAAAAGCCTTCGTTCAGAAAGTGTTGCTGCTAATTGGTTAATCTCCATATCGGTGGTTAGAAAAGGATGCTAGCCGCCCTCGAGGGAAAGTTGCTAGTGGGAGACGCCGCTCGTTGAAAAATATGTCTTCCCTATCTTCCCGTAGTTGGGACAAAGACTGTTTGTCTGTTTGAAGGACTTTAGTTAACTAAACCTTAAGATTTATAACGGGCCCTCGGGCTAGCCGAACATGTACTGCGGAGACGCATCGACATCTGGCAATCATCTTACTCGAAGAATAGGGTCTGCACGTGGCGAGCCACGGGACAGAAACCGTTGGAATGTTTACTGTCGCGTGTCGCCACAAATATTTCTTTTAAGGAGAGCTATAGAATTACTTCATACCTTTGTTAGGCAAAGCGTTCATCCCGTGACCGCGGCTACGTTCGGCGACTGACTGTCGCCTCGAACCCAAGCTCATTATCACAATTCTCGAATAATTACAATCGGGTTGAATAACTACAATTGTTCAATTACAGCTATAGTAGACTCTAGGTTACAATGTTGCGGGATTATCCAAAATTCCAAAGGCTCCGGTGTTCTTTCATCTCCGACACGGCCATCCTGACTATCACACGTCCTCGTGTGTAACTAAAATATCGTATTTCTTACATTAGATTCGATACAACTGACATTATTTGCGATTTAACTAAATGTCCAAGTAAGTCAAGGGTCCAGTGCAATAACAAAGTTTCGTTCGGAGGTTTGACAACAGAAAAATAAAAGAGAATAGGAATTTGTAATGTTATAATTTGTATTCAAAGTGTTAGGTGCGTTCTGTGAGTCGCCAGCCAGACCGTAATGACACAACAGATCATTTTCGATTTCGTACACCGGTGAACCTCAGTTTGTTGGATCATATTGCCACGTTGGGTGCATTACACCCAGAAAGCACGTAAGCCTACTCAACGGGTTACAACAAAAGCACGTAACCCCACTCAACGGGTTACAACAAAAGCACGTAACCCCACTCAACGGGTTACAACAAAAAGCACATCAACCCACTCAACGGGTTACAACAAAAACACATCAACCCTCTCAACGGGTTACAACAAAAACACATCAACCCACTCAACGGGTTACAACAAAAACACATCAACCCACTCAACGGGTTACAACAAAAACACATCAACCCACTCAACGGGTTACAACAAAAACACATCAACCCACTCAACGGGTTACAACAAAAACACATCAACCCACTCAACGGGTTACAACAAAAACACATCAACCCACTCAACGGGTTACAACAAAAGCACATAAAACCACTCGGTGTATTACTATGACCACAACGCAGTGTTAATGATCCTCTGAGGTCAGTGTACTTGCATCGTTATTATCACCGCCGTTGTCATCACCGCAGACGTCTAACTCAGCAGGGACGCAACCTTCTGGCATTTTTCTCAGTCTGTCGTGTCTGTCCTTATATGATCGTTTGCCGTCTAAGGTTTTTAGGGTATATCTATCTCCTTCCAAAATCTCGGCTATTACGAATGGACCCCTGAATTTCGGATCTAACTTCGTCTGGTTTCTTTCCTCGTTTTTACGTAACACGAAATCGCCAAGGTTGAACCTAACTATTTTAGCTTTGTTTTTGTCGAACCTATCCTTATCGTATTTGGCGCAGTGATACATCGAGCATTTTCGACGATCGCATTTGCGTCTAAGTTAGTTTCGCTTAGTAAGGAGTTATCCCGGTGATCGTGGATTCGTTTGAACTCAAACATTGCTAATAGTATTATTTAATTTAATTATTCGTAGATCGTATTATTCATTAGGCTTAGTGTTTGTTAGACTTATTATTAGTTGTACTTATTATTTGTTAAGCTTAGTGATAGACCTGTATATATGTCTAAATAAAATCTCGGCTTTGTGAAACGATGGCTAGTCCACACGAAGAGTCGTCGCGCGCCCAAAATTCGAATCGTGACCCGACATATATATATATATATATATATATATATATATATATATATATATATATATATATATATATATATATATATATATATATATATATATATATACAAGATATATATACAAGAAAGAAGATACAAGAAAGAAGATACAAGAAAGAAGGAATATTATATTAGCGGCATTTTTGTAGCCATTATATAGGGTTTCGATCGCATAATTAATCAGTATCAACTTACCAGTCTTTAACGGAAGGACAAAAAGAAGAGCAGACGACACACAGACCGCAATCATGATCATTTTCAAGTAGAATCTCAAACTGCCGTACATCTTAGAAAACTTCGTTAGTCGTAAGGGATCAAAGGATGATGTCCGCGCTAGGGAAAATAGATGAGAAGCGGCTATTTCAACAACCACCGTGTAGGTACTGCACTAGCCAGAAGTATCTGCGACAGAAATCAGAATACACTCGTTTTCGCATGGTTGGATCAATTTCGCGTGGGACTAACCTGATTGAACCTAACGCGGGATAATTGCTCAACTCACGACTTTAACCAGCCCGCTTGATTCTCTGTAAATGCTTGAAATTGACGCTTGGATTCTTTCCAGATTAACTAGCTTTGCCCCTCCCTCCCTTTATCTATTTTCTTAGATCGACTTAGACTGCCACAATATATTATCTTTCTTCTTTTCTTTCCTTTTCTTTCCTTTTGATCTTTTAAAGCCCTAAATCGCTGGCTATTTTGTATACTATATATTTTGTACACTCAATTACTCTGTAAGTCATAAGTACATATGTTTTACAACGTTATTTGTCATATTTCAGTTAAACCCCAGAAAAGCCAGAAATATATTTTCAGCATGTTTTAACGCGCCCCTGGCAAAGATCTCAAAAACGAGTTGCGGCACAATTTAAAGCGACAAATAGCATCGCGTGTCTCGTTGTGGTAACACACGGTTCGCCAGTTTTTTTTTTTTTTTTTTTTTTTTTTTTTTTTTTTTTTTTTTTTTTTTTTTTTTTTTTTTTTTGATATCGGTGACTGCCATATTCTCTTGAGTTTCCAAATCGTAAAGAATCTTTCCCCAGGGATTGGTCAACTGTGTATGTCCCCATGCGACGTAACTTGCTTAAGGAACACGAGCCGGTGATATGCAGGCAACGTATAATTGATTATCATTCGCTCTGAAACGCTGAAGTAATGACCAGTGCAGTGGTCCAGTGGTCATATTGAATGCCGCTGGATATATCAGCATTTGGCAACCTAACCCAGAGAAGCAGGAAATATGAAGCTACCGAATACCAATTAACTTCGTAGTTGCACGGTTCACATTCCATCATTTCTGAATATGCGAGGACAGTCCTCTTATTGTGCTTTTAATTCTTTTATTTGTTTCATTTTCAGCAAATATACTGGTTTTTTTAAATTAAGCTTCTGTTTATACAGAGTTACAGATTATATTAATTTTATATAGAATATATTTAAGAAAGATATTTAATTTTTTGCTAGTTAAGTATTGATCGATTAAGTTACTGTACCTTTGTTCCGATAAATGCGTGCCATTTCCTCGAATCTAATATCATAGCAAATGCCAATACCTATTTTGCAGCCCTTCACATCGAACGTCGTTAGGGAGTTACCAGGACTGAGTGAATCACTCTCTCGAAAAGTAATCTTATTAGGAATGTCGATGTCGAATAGATGTACCTAATAACATAAAAATGTAGTCGCTAATTCTATTGCTGCAACTTTTGTAATTTAATATCAAAGTTACCAACTCCTAAACTTTAATTATTTTTTATTTAATAACTGACAGCGTTTTTATCACTTTCTTTTATTAAAAAATCTTATCATTTAATAATGTTTAAAAAGGAGAAAAAATAAGTATAATAATATTTTAAGTATTTGAAAAATTTATACAACACAAACACATTACAACAAAAATGGGCGTTTCCCGTATCATAACGTATTTTATAAACCGTAAATTATAGAATTGGTTATAGTATACGTATGTACATATGTATATTCCTAAATTATTCCTAGATAGAGTCACTTTCTTCGCCCCAATATTTTCAAATTCAAAGCCATAAAGGAATATATTACTTACCTTTCGGTGTTTTGCTATCAAAGTTCCATCGGGACCCCAAATAGTACAGGTATTGTACAATTTATCGCCCTCTATTTCAGGCATCGTACCACCAACTACATAGATGTTGTTTTCTTTAGCTGCGTTCGATGAAGCAACGCTCGTTTCACCATCAGGAATACTCTCGGCGTATTTTGGAAAGTACTCTGCGTTGCAATATTTCAATTAATGAAATGTCTTTTGTTCCAACCATAAATTAAATTGAAATGTTTGTCAGTTTTTTATTTTTTAAATTATTAAAATAACTAAGTTTTATATTTCGACTTAATTAAATATGCAATTACTTAGCTAATAGTATATATAATAAATTGTTTCTACAGGTTCAAAATGAAAAATGAATATTTAGAAATATTTAATTACGACAATGCTATTTGTGTTAGCATCAGTGGCTTGTTACTCAACGACTTTGCTAGTACTTTTTGAAACATAAAGTTAGTTTTCAATTAACACTTATACTAGAGGCGGAATTATAAATGCAAAATAATTGATAATACTAATTTATAAGTACCTAATTATTAGTATCTTCAAAAATATATTTATACAAAAATCACGATAATCATGAAAATGGGGAAATCCTATATTCTCGAATCAATTCACAATTTATTTTGTATATTAATTAGATTCCGCGCTCATCAGTACGTACTCACTGGCGAGATCGAGAAAATGTATCGGCAATTCCTCGTACGACCAGAGGATCGGAAATATCAAAGGATATTATGGCGCAGCGCGAGTGGAGAAACAGAAACATATGAGCTTAACACCGTAATACTCTTATCATAGAAATAGAAGCAGTCCTCAATTCCCGCCCGCTAACTCCTATCTCCACCGATCCAAATGATCTCCTAGCCCTCACTCCCGGACATTTCCTCATTGGCGATTCATTAATGTGCTTACGTGATCGAGATTTCAGAGACATTCCATCGAACCGACTCTCCAAATGGCAGCATATCCAACAGCTTAAACAACATTTTTGGAACCGCTGGCATAAGGAGTATTTGAACGAGCTAACCAACCGCAATAAATGGAGCAAGGGTGGACACAGCATCCAAAAGGGCACAATCGTCATCCTCAGAGAGGACAACGTTCCCTCCATGCATTGGCCTCTGGGCCGAGTTCATCCAGGCGCCGATGGTGTTGTCACGTAAAATAACAAAATAAAAAAGGAATTTGAGGTAAAAAATAAAAAAAAGAAAACTTTATTTTTTTTCTAACATCAATACACTTTACAATCTACTTCCGAACTCTGGGCGTGACTTTTTAAGACTGACTCTTATGATTTTACTTTCGATCGGATCCGATTACTTTCTTTTGTCATCCCTCAACATCCCCACCGTCCATGCATTTGCTAGGCGTCCGCGACCGTTGCCACGTGCTCTTTCTTCTAGAACCTTCGGTGGAAGGACCGTTGGGATGTTGATGGTTCATTAGGCACTTCAGCGATATACATTGTCGCCGAGTGCTTTATCTCTATCGTCAGTCCGTCGGATTTGAAGTATGCCGGTCGTGACAGTGTCATCCGGACAGCTACAGTTCAGACGGCAAAAAGCATTTTGGATCGGGGCGTCAAAAGGCTTGTCCCACTGCCAATTCAACCCGATCTCGAGAAACCCGAACAACTAGCCACCGAGACGAAATAAGATGGGAACTTCAACCACACCTCGCTAGTTTGATCGGTACCCTCTCAACGGGGGGAGAATGTTACGCCATGCGGCTTACCATAGGTCATATTCTTAACTATCGATCGCGGCACTATAATGTCGCAGACGGACCGTCGCGTCTGCCCGGCAAACAAACATTGTAGTGGCAAGCGCATGATTCATTAAGCAGGGCGACTTCCAGAAACGTCGACTCGTGGTCGTTATTTTACCTCGCGTAAAAGAATGTGGCGTGATCCGAACGTAGTGGGGGTCGCCTTCCAGAAAAAACGAAAAAAATCGAAAGGCGTTCAGAACTTTTCGAGAAGTCGAACCGTCAACACAGGTGGTATGTCGCGCATTACTTATCAACCAAAACGCAGTTACATTTTTTTTGTTCCATTTATATCTTTCTAGTTAATAAGTTGTTGAAATAAACATTAATTTATTTGTGTTAATTCTGTGGAATTTCATTGAACTACTGAACTGATCAGTTCGTGGCGTCGATTATTTAATCGTAACGGGAAATTACAACTCTCGTTGACGTGCTATCTCGCGATCGCGTCTCTCCGCGAACGGTCGAAACAAAATGATTCACTAAAAACTGTCCTGAATTCCTAAGAACTTATTTACCGCAAAACTGACAAAGTGTTTATTTAAAAAATGAGGTTGAAGGTAGTCCTTTTCTTTCATTTCATTCATTTTCATTTTCTTTCTTAAGTATGGCTAACACAATATCTAATCAATTAAAATTTTATATTTTCACGTGAAAAGTTTCTTTAGATAATTATTATCAACATGATGACTAACTCTTACGGATTAATACGTGTCTGTAGGGCAATCCGGTGGACTCGATCGGCTTTTTACTTCGAAAGTTGAGTAATCGGTGTCGCTTTCTTACGCATCTTTGAACTGTATAAATGTTTTAAAATTGTTTGATCCAGAATGTACCACACCGGACAATCAAGAAGGCAGGTGCCTTGACTACAGAAAATGTAAACCTCTGCAAGAAATATGGCAGATACAGTACCGTACAGCCACCGATTTTTATAGACGATCAGTGTGCAGATACCAGGGCAATGTTACGATCGTTTGCTGTCCGAACGATCCAAACAAAGAGAAGAGAGAAATTTTAATAAAAACTGTGTATAAGTATAAGGCTTTGCGACCACCATACTGAGGTTTTAGCAACGTCTCTCATACCAGGGTGGTCGATGGTAAACCAGCTGAACTTGGTACGTTTTATGTCTTTCTTTCCGATTAATAATAAGCCATTTACTGCAAAGAATGAACTTTAAAGGCATTAAACAGCACATCAATGTACATTTCAATTAGACTAAATAATAATGCTATGATTTTATCGGTAGTAACTTTACTTATTAACTTGAATTATTTCTTTCTTTTACTTCATGTTAGGAAGAGTATCTTTTTGCTTGAAATAAAAAATTGATATAGGAGTAATAATATGGATAGAGATCAAAAACTGTTAGGGCAGAAATTACACGTTTGAACTTTATAGTTCAGTATAGTTCAAATAGAAATTATATAGAATTATTTAATAATTTGTATTCCACTGGAATAAAAATTTAATTTCTGTCTTTATCAAATCTCTGTTTCAGAGTATTTGTACGTATGTACTTATCGTCTGCTGTATGATCGAATTTCGAATAGGTAATAATCGTTGTTACTCGTTATGTGAGAAAAAATTATGTATATTCACAACTATGACTATTGCATTTTAGGCGCTTGGCCATGAATCGCTGCATTAGGTTTTCGTAATCCCCGAAACCCAGACAAACCACTATGGAAGTGCGGAGGTTCCCTGATATCGGCTAGGCATGTTTTGACCGCAGCACATTGTGCACATATGGATGGAATAGAAAACATACACAATCATAATATTGCCATTCTTAGATTGGTGGAGGAGGTGCCATTTTCGAGTAAGTCCTCAAATATATATATATATATATATATATATGCTATTGAGTATTACTGAAGTATCATATCCTGAAATTTCTTACTGTACACATATATTGTGTCATAAAGCGTGTATAATTCTTTCTCATACTTTTGGTCATTAGTTTCCTGCATTTTCATTTATTTTTTTATTTTTCAGGGTACGTATATCCCATTTGTACGAAAGAGCCCCTACGAAAGAGCAACTTCGTCGGCTATAACCCCCTTGTTGCTGGATCGGGAGCATTAAGATATAGTAAGTGATATCAATTTTATAATAAAATTAAATAGTTCCAGTCTTAAATATCTTTCTTATTTTCTTCGTAGGACGACCACGACGTAATGCATTAATGGAAGTACAAATGCCAGTGATTAAGAACGCCGAATGCAAAATAGCTTATTCCAAATTTCCTAATGCACCTGATATCACTGATGGTATAATATGCGCCGAACATGCTCAGGGTGGAGAGGATTCTTGTACGGTAATTAAGTTACAGAGTTACTACAAACTATACGGTATCTGAAGACACGTCGATTCGAATTAACATCAAATCGACGTCTTAAACATTAAAAATAATAGATAAACACAATTTAATAGTTTTGCCCACTTCTCACACCTCGTTATGGTATTTAATCTAATTTCCTCTAATCTTAGTTTTGCTCAAAATACATATAACATGTACGTTATAAATTGGAGTATTTCAATACACAAATCAATAGAAGATTATTACTGTATATAAGTATAATTTCAATACAATTCGATCGATATATTTCAGTATCTTTGATTAAAAATTTAACGATCCTTTCAGGCTGACCGCGGCGGATCACTGCTGATACAACATGAATTAACCTCGTATTTAATAGGTATTGTGTCTTATGCTTATAAGTGCGGCACAGCTGGGTATCCCAGCGTTTACACTAGGGTCACATCGTACCTTGACTTCATTCTCCAAGCGATGCAATAATATGATATTACTGTTCCATAAATATCATTGTGTAAAAAACGTAAAGTTGGATTTTCTTATTGTGGAGATAAGAAACAGCTCAAATTTACATTGTTTTGTACGTTACAAATTATAGGCTTAAAATGTACGAAATGTAACTTTGAAACGACACTAATTTTTTACGCACGATAAACCTCCACAACTTAGGTATGTAAAGATGATAAACGTATATTAATTCTATTAATTTGGTAATAATAAACCAACTTTCTGAGAAGTTCTGTAAATTTCGTTTCTTTTGTATCAAGAGAATAATGGAATATTCCACTTAGATCGTATACTTCTTGTACGTACGTACAAAATTTTCCGGCTAATCTAAAACACTTCATAAGATAGAGAGCTTCTGGAAATTCGGACACAGAGAGTGCATAAAATACAAGATAAGTCTCGTGTCTTTCAAAATTATTTTTTATTCGCTAAAAACGTCCTGTGTACTCATGCAATCACATGCAACCTCGAAACTTCACTTATTTTTTATCACTTTCCAATTCAATACACAGTTTCTGCATTTTTGACTATATGTAAGAGAAATTTCCATTCAGCCAAAGGTGTACTTACAGATTATAGATTCCTATACGACTCTCAGTAAAAATTTATCCGCACTCCAGATAGTTAAAACTTCTGTCGACCGTATTGATCCATCTGCACTCTTCGTATGACGTCAATATCTGTTCAGTGCTGCTGCGCAGGTTTCTTTGTGTTACGTCAATTCGTTTGTGACCGTTGCGCGAGTAATGGCGCTTTGCAATGGTGATTTGCAGGAAAACAGTGCAGGATGCTGTGATTCGTTTCTTGTGGTCGGAGGTTATGTTTGATGCCTATATTTATCAAAGATTTAATGCACATTATGGAGAAAGTGTTTTGTCACGAAGTGTGTTTGAATGGGCACAAAAGTTCAAAGAAGATCGCACAAGTGTTATGAAAAAACAGCTGGACGCCCGTCCACATCCACGATGACAACATTGAACGTGCTCATGAACTTATGCTCTATGGAATAGACGAGTGACAGTGGATAATGTGGCAAATCATTTGCAAATCAGCCACGGCTCTGCTTATGCAATAGTACACGACAGATTTGGATTTTAAAAAGTTTGTGCGAGATGGATGCCGAAAAAGCTGATGAAAAGGTGAAGACGACGATGCATTCGTGGTTCGCAGCTCAGCCCAAAACATTTTTTAATGAGAAAATATAAAGGTCCTTCGGCAAATGGACAAAGTGTATACAGAAATCGAGTGATTATGTCAAAAAATGATGTATGTCTTTTTTGACAATTGCTTAAAATAAATTCTACACCGACAGAGCGGGTAACTTTTTACTCACCCTCGTAAGACACTTAAATTTCCAATCTATTATGATGAATAAAAGAGCTTATACTATTAAATCTAATTGTATTTTGTTGCATGAGAGTACACGTGTATGTGATGTACATTACCTTTATATCCCCTTGAACGCTTCAATATTGCGCATATATACTATATTTTGTACAGCTTCTATAAAATTTCGTATGTTTGTTTAGGCTGTTAATCTAGAGGCTGGAGTACAAAGAAGTGGCACAATGATGTGGGCTGATGACATTTATAATTATCAAGGAATCACCCCTACATTCGCTCAGGTATATATCGTTGACTATAATGTATTTAACATATATGATTGTTAGAATATTAATAATTAATTTTTAATTCTATCAGAATTTTAATGAAACTGTCCCTTGGGAAGGAAGAACTGATACCTTGATATCACGGTTTGTACATCCTATATATACGACAAATTTTAGAACATTATATAACGAAGAACCAGATCGTCGTGGCCATGTGATGTGAATAAAAGGACTTGAATTTGATGATATTTTTATAATGTTAGATAACATAACTAAGTATCTTCACAGTAAGATAGGATGACATGGTTTACATGATCTTAATGTTGTTCACTCGAGTGATGATATTATAAGGAAAAGTGTAATATCACAGGTAGGATGATTCATAATTTAGAACTACTAACTCATGTATGTATTAAAAATTAAAGAAATATATTAAATTTTATAGGATATTTATGTTTAGTAACCAGTAATTCAGAGATTGGTATTCATGGTTACTATAACGAGGCTGTAGAAACGCACCCTTTCTTCTTTGCAAATGGTCCTGTATTTATGTCTAAGCCGAAACTGGAACCTCTGAATAATTTAGATTTATTCTTGTTATTTTCTAAAATACTTATCTACAGTATACCATAAGGAATGATACCGTATCGCACCTAATCAAGTGCCTTAAGAAACATCAACAGGATATCACAGTAATCCCTTATCGACTGATATGTAAGTAAAAGTTATCTGTCATTGTTATACACAATTATGTGTTAGTGTTATACACAGTTATTTATCATTTTCTATTAATTCAGTTGTAGCCACTACAATATCTATGACACTGGTAGTAATTATAAGAACAATAATGATGTTCTATAAGAGGAAATGATGATTAGGAACAAAAACTTACAGGTAAGTCAAAGTATATGTTATTTGCCATTTGAAAAGAAAGTTACTAACTTGGAATTTTTTGATAAATAATAATTGTGCAAAATATATTGGATTTCAAATTTGTCAAAAATTGAAATTTAAGAAGCATTGTAATAATATAACATTAATATTTTGATTTTTCAGGAGATATCATGCGGTGGATGGATAATATGTAAAAAATATTAAGCAGTATATGAATTTTCATATTGCGTAGAGATAACAAAATGAATTTTAAAAAATGTCGACATGGTAATAAGAAATAGCATCATGACAAAGAATATATAAACACAGTTTCATTTTTTATAAATAAAAATTTGTTGTTCCAGATTTTGAAATATAGTGAAACGTTTAATTAGTATCTTAATATCTTTAAATAATTATTATTTTAGAATCAATTGTAATTGTATCATACGTACTTTTGAATTCGTGCAAGAACATATGTTATTTTGAAGTAGTTATTATTAGGAAATTGTTAGACGCGAACAGTATGCGAAAAGTTAGTATGTAGTGTAATAATTATCAATCAAAGCACAAGAATTAAATTCTTTAGGAAAAAATTTCCGGAATTTCTTATTTACATGATTATAAAGAAATCCATAACAAAAAGGAGCTGCTTTCTAATACTTCTCTTCCTTGTAATGCCTACGTTAACAATAACGAGGTTCGACTTTTTGTTTTTAGAGGGATACTGGAAAATTTGAAAGTACAGTACCATTGGGAAGAAAATCACGATATTGAAAACGATATTTGCAAGTAAATTTCCAAAAAATCTGTTTTCAAATTTTCGCTTTCTATTTCACATTAAAAGAAAGGGAGGGCTGCCTTCTTTTTCTGCAAGACAAAACAAACATTCTGAATCTCGTATCAATGAATGATGTCAATAAGTTATTTTTCTTTTCAGATTGAACAATATTCCAGATTTATTCATAATTTCATACTACGCGAAGAATAGACTTTCATAGGTATATAAAGGAAATATTAAGTATAGGAAAACTCTTTTTCGTTGTAGGTGACATATGCTTCACGGTTGAACACATGTATTTTTGAACACATATAAATGAAAAAGTACTCTTATGGAGAAAAAGAATTGATACCTTCGATTGACATTAGATAATGTATATAAACTTATGAACAATCACTATCACTATCAGTTTGTATTTTAGGTGCACACGCAGATTTGTTGGAGTTCTTATAAAATGTACTTCCTGTACGAACGTTTTATTCTTCCAAATTTTACGATACTATGTCTCATATGATAACTATATGGATTAAACGTAATATAAATGATCCGAAAATAGACTCGAACGACATTAATTGTCTTTCTATTTATACCAATATCGAAAATACAAGTAAAGCTGGAGCAATAGTATGCAAGAATGGACTATTTATTATTTTAAACCAAATCATAGCATATTCAGAATGCACAGTATTATCATGAAACGACGAGTTTTATGTTAATTCCGACCGATTACAATACCTTTCTTTCGTTTACAAGGAACGACGAGACTGGCAGTTGCGTGATTTCCAATGCAAAAGCCGCGATATCTGCACGATAACCTAACCTCAACCGATTTTGTTGTACTATTCTTACGTGGACTTCGTTTGTACCACTTTCGTAACAAAAATAGAATACGTAGAACACAGCATTCCGTTATGCGATATTGTCGATTCCTAACATCCGAAAAATCAGAGATAATTTTTTCCCTACAGTTGTACATTTGTGTGAAAAATTACGAACGTAAAGTTGTTTGGTGCATGCACAGTCCTCCCCTCCGCTGCATTTGCGTGGACATGCTAGAAAGATTCACTTTTCCACGGTGAAACTGTATGTATTATAATTTCATTTTTACAAAGGTCGAACATCCTACTATGCATAAATTTAATATTAATATAAGCAGGTTTCGTGTTAAGTATTACATCTGACGTATAAGCACACGTGTGTACGAGCCTTGGTTTTAAATGTCTTATAGTAGACACCGAAAAGATTATTCAGTTGGATATCTGACTCAACATCAATATTTTACTAGGAGATAACATGTTAAGAACACGTTGGTGGATGGCATGGGAGATGATGAATGAAGACATACTTCTGTGAGATACATAAAATAGTAGTCAGAACGTATTTTGGCGCTTGGGGACAGCAACAGCTTTTTTTTTGTTTTTATTTATTTGTTGAAATTACAATCAATTCTCGCGTTGAGAATTTTCAGTAATTTTTCCGGCGTGGCGCAGTGACATGGCTGTTTATTTACAATAAGTTAATACTTATTATAGATAGGTATAATTTATAAGTATTATAAGTAAGTGCATATGCTTAATTTGGATAATTAAATGAATCTAACGTTTAGGTCTAGCGAGTAGTGCCTCTTCAGCCTGCGAATCTGGTCCGTCGTATCGAGTAGTCCAGTGATTAGGGGGTTTCGGTGTTTCTTGACTCTTTTGCTATATCTGTCGCTATATTTTGCTATTTCCTCTTTGACTGTAGGTATCTTGAGGTCGCGATGGATGGTTTCGTTGGTAACATACCAAGGTGCGTCTATTAAGGCTCTTAGCGCTTTCGATTGGAATCGTTGTAGTATTTCGATGTTGGAGTTACTTGGACAGCAACAGCTGGTGATACTGTCATACACCTCCATTTATAAACTTTCGAAAATCGATGTGACCTTCAAACTTTAGTGTATTCTGTTTCACAGCACAAAATGTTTCCGAAACGTAAGTTTATTGTTACAATAAACTTGACTAGTGGCTCTGAAATACTATCCTTGAAAAAACAATGGGGAAATTGGAGCAAAAAAAAAGAAGGAAATAAACAAAGACCTTGTTGGTTCGTAAAAATAAAATATGCTACAGGAAAAATTTTTTCCAACGGATTGAGATGCGACAAGCTTTAAAAGCTATGACGCGAATCGAGCGTTTGTCTACAAGAGCGCATTTTCGGTGGATATATATGTCGGAATGACATTGGGGATAGGGTTGTCGGTGTTTGAGGAGTCTTCATTGAAGGTAGCCATCGTTGCGGTGTAACGAAGATACGATTTATTGACACAGGTATGAATAACACAGGTTTTGACAATCTACCACGGCGGTGAGACGTCCGCGACACTAGTGACAGTGGTCTCCGGTTCAATAACGAATCCGCGGCCAACGGGATGACAGATGGGCGTTCTCGCTGAATCTAAGTCTGACTCGTAAAAATAATTGCTGAGCGTAAAGACGTTACTCTTTGGTCGACGGGAGCGCGTAAAAGAATGCCCGTCCCGTCCCGACGATGTCACAGAGGAAAACTATAATGGGGTGTGTCTAAGGACACGAGATCATCGGATTCGTCGAGGAAAGCCTTCGTTTAGGAAGTAAGGGAAATTGACGTTGCTGCTAATTGGTCAATCTCCATATCGGTGGTTAGAAAAAGATGTTAGCCGCCCTCGAGGGAAAGTTGCTAGTGGGAGACGCCGCTCGTTGAAAAATATGTCTCCCCTATCTTCCCGTAGTTGGGACAAAGACTGTTTGTCTGTTTGAAGGACTTTAGTTAACTAAACCTTAAGATTTATAACGGGCCCTCCAGCTAGCCGAACATGTACTGCGGAGACGCATCGACATCTGGCAATCATCTTACTCGAAGAATAGGGTCTGCGTGTGGCGAGCCACGGGACAGAAACCGTTGGAATGTTTACTGTCGCGTGTCGCCACGAATATTTCTTTTAAGGAGAGCTATAGAATTACTCCATACCTTTGTTAGGCAAAGCGTTTATCCCTTGACCGCGGCTACGTTGGGCGACAGACTGTCACCTCGAGCCAAAGCTCACCGTCACTAATCTAGAACAATTACAATCGGATTGAATAACTACAATTGTTCAATTACAGCTATAGTAGACTCTAGGTTAGAATGTTGCGGGATTATCTAAAATTCCAAAGGCTCCGGTGTTCTTTCATCTCCGACATATAATTATATAATGACTCATTGAAAACCAGCTTTCATTTTTTGTTGATAGTATGGTAAGAAAATGTGAAGTTCGAACGCTTGTAACGATTGCCTGAGTTGCGTCATCCTTGGTTTTAGGAAAAGATAGGGAAGTCACTGAAGGGTGTCGCGGCTTCGATGTCTTTCGTAGCTGCGACGCGGAGGCCTCTCGGTTGTTCTTTGAACAATCGTCAACGTGGACGAACGTCAAAGCGAAACCACGCGAATTCGGCATTTCCGATAATACGGAACTCTGTAAACGCGACTGCGTTGAATTCGTTCGATTAATTCCTAGCAGTATCTATAAACAGTGAACTTAAGGCCCCATACACAACTGCATACGCTAGGTTGTAAGAAATAATAGCTATATAAGTATGTAGCGGCGCATGAGTTAGAGAACGATGCAAATCGAGAGCGACTCATATTATTGTTTTGCCTCGTGACACTTACACAGTCTTGACGTACATGTAACGTCAACAAATATCTCCAACAGACTCAGGAAACCTGAACAGCCTTGCACACGACACCGACTCCCAAAACAAAGGAATATGAATTCGGCACATAGGCATAAGATAAACGAACATCTAGAAGGGCTGTGTCTTGATCGAGTCTTTCAGTCTTTCGGTAACGGTCAAATCGCACACTTGTAATCCTATTATAAAATAAAGGTACCTCGAACTCTGGTTCAAGAACCCAACATTTTTTTATTATTATTTTCCCATTATTTTTACGTGACATTTTGGCGATCCTGCCAGGATCCATTCGCTTCAGTGTAAACGAAGTTACGATTTCGGTCTACGGACATTATTGAAGATCGAAGGATTCGAACTACTTGTGTTATGAACTTTGCTGTCAATAATTTACCACGGTGGACCAAATTAACGGGGCCACTGTCAGCATAGAACAAATCAACAGAACGAGTTTGACACTCAAACGCATTTGAACGCGCCACAGAGGAAAACACCGCAAGGGAACCTCATTCTACGAACTTACGTATCAAGGTGAGAAAAGTCGGAATTCTTTTAAACAATATAGAACGCGAAAAGTTAGTTTCTCTAGTAACTCTAGCGAAGAGACAATATGAACAAGAAAGACACAAAAGCCGAGACAAGTTTACCCTCTACAAGTGGAGTTCAAAATAAAACGGGAACACTCGATTCCTCTACCAGAGCAATTTTAGACTTAATACAGAGACAGAACGAAGAATTTCGACAACAATTTAACGAAATAAAGAATGCTTTAAAATTAGCGAACGAAGAAAATAGAAAACGCGCTAACGAAATGGAAATATTAAGTAGAAACCTCTCTCGTGTTAAACTACCACAAATAAACGTAAAATCAACTGAATTCGGTTCTATGATGACTGACGATGACGATAATATATCAGTATTAAAACACGATACTAATCCACCTCCACCTATGCCACAAAAGCCACCAACATATGTCCAACCATCCAATTCAACAGCTGGAAACTCTGGAAATCTAAAAGCTGTTTAGTATCTCCGATACTAAACGGAGAAAACGATATAAGTGTAGAAGATTTTATTCGTGAAATAAAAGAAATGAGAATGATGTGTAGCGAACAAACGTTATTATTAAAAATGATCAAAATAGAGAAAATTGTAGGAAAAGCCGCAATGACAATCCGCAATATCCATATTAACGAATTCGAAACTCTGTACGAAGGATTAAGACGTAACGTAGCTACTCAAGCATCAGTAAGAGAACACCAAGATCAGTTAAGAGTGATAAAGCAAGGAATAACCGAAAGCGTGCAAAATTATAACATTAGATTTCGACGTGTTTTCAACAAACTTCAATACAGCATTACCAATGAATATAAAGACGAACTAACTCGATGAGCGATGAACGATCGACTATACATGGTTTCTGTGATTGACTATGTAAGAGGCCTTCGTTCAGAAATAGGACACGTGCTATTGGCTAATCCCCCCCCCCCCAAACATCATCGATGCAGAAAAAAAGGCAATGGACGTGGAAAAATACTTTCGCGAAGACAACGCTCGCAGACGGATGACACGACAAACAACCACTCCACCATCTTATCGTAACCAGACGTCTCGTCCAGTAGGTAACCGCTTCACGATTACAAGTAACATGAATAACAAAACTCCACCCACACAAAACATTCTACCAAGAATGAATAATTTTACAAAGCTTGAAAATCGACCATTAAACGAAAGGCCACAAACGAAATGTTTCAAATGCGATCGATTGGGACACCTTGCCAATCAATGCCAAAATTTTCGAATACCGCCTCAAACAAAAGCCCCTCCAGGAATAAACCACATTCAAGAACAATCAGAATTAACAATGCTACCTCAGGAAGATTATCCACAATACGACTACAATTACCAGGACGACGAGGATTGCGATTTTTCGTTGACTCGGAAGCAGGAATCAACTTGCTTAAACGAGGATGCTACCCAGGAAGGACAATAATACCAGACACATAGAAATTCTCCATGGAACATTCCAAATACGAATCCAATTCCAAAATTAAACTAAATTTATTCAACAAAGAGATAGAATTTTCCTTAGTAGATGATAATTTCCCTATCATAGAAGACGGCATATTAGGCTTACCCGGTTTAAATCAATATCGATTCGAACTCTCCAATAAAACATTAAAATTAGATAATAATACTCTTCTGCTGCAGCAAGAACCACCCCTCGCATCGGGAGAAATCGTTCAAAAAATTGTATACTTCGACGGAAAGCCAACGCCAGTATGCTTTATCAATGGTGGTAAGTTTTCAGTCCAAATTTCTAACATTATTGAAAATATAAACACTGTAGATCAAATCTAAAAATTCAAATCTTTGATTCGACTATCGCACATAGAAAAACCTCTTAGAGAACCTATGTAGTATTTTCGTCTGTACCTACTTAAATTATATTTATCTTATTTTCCTTTAAGCATTCGTGAACGTAGTGGTAATGAACTTCAATGTGTTTAGAATTTTTTGTGAAATTTCCGTACTTTGCTATACTTATCACTCCAGAGTTATCGTCATAAATTTTTACAGGGTTATTGTCTAGATTTACATTGAAGACCTTCATAATTTCTCTAATAGACATTAATTCACTCACCGCTTCCGATAGAGCTACATACTCTGCATACGTCCAGGCTTTTGTCACACACCTTTGTTTTTTAGATTTCCAACCGATTACATTTCCATACAATTTAATTACATATCCAGAAGTAGATTTTCTATCTAAATGATCTCCTGCCCAATCAGCGTCCACATAACAATCTATCGTTTCACACTTTTCATTCCTTTTCTAATGTAACCTTAAATCTTTAATATTAAATATTTCAATATTTCGGTACAAATATTTCAATATTCGCAAAGCATATTTAAAATGTGTCTCGCTACAACAATCTTGAAATCTACTTAAGATAATTCACACTATAACTTATATTGGGTCTGGTATTTGTACTAATATACAGCAATGCGCCAATTAAATTCTTGTATCCAATGTCATTTCTATTTATCTCAGCGTTTTCAATTTTTAAATTTGTTTCCGTTGGTGTACAGTACAATTTGCTGTTTTGTAATTTATATTTGTTCGCTAATGATTCAATGTATTTCGTTTGGCTTAGTTTCATTTCATTTTTTATATAATCATACTCTATATTTATTCCAAAATATTCTTTTACTTCACTTAAATCTTTCATTTTAAATTTATCAGGTAATAGCTTCTTTACATTTTGTATCCTTTTTTTGTTTTTACTACAGATTAACAAATCGTCTACATATATTAGCAAATAAACAACATTTTCCCCCTCTCCATGAGTATATAGGCACAACTCTATGTTATTCTTCTTAAAATCCAATGTCGTCACATACCTATCAAAACACTCATACCAATCCCTCGGACTTTCTTTTAACCCATAAAGCGCTTTCGATAATTTACAAACTCTATTCGTTCCGTCCGCATATCCCTTTGGTTGATTTACATATACCTCCGAGGTTACTTCACCATTTAAAAAGGCAGTTTCTACATCCATTTGCTCAATTATTACTCCATTTTGACAACAATATGATAGCAATATCTTAAAGGTCTGATTACTCGCCACTGGAGAATATATGTCATCGGCTACGTTTCTTTGTTGAAATCCCCTTACCACTAATCTAGCCTTATACCTGTCCTCTGATTTTTTCGTGTAAACCCATTTTACATCTAATACTTCTTTGCCTTTTACCCTTTCTACCAATTTCCAAGTTTTATTCTTATAGAGACATTCTATTTCCTTATCCATAGCCTGTTTCCAAACTTCACTATTTTCACAACAAATCGCCTCCTCAAATGTGCAAAAGATATCTACTCTACAATAATTTGCGTGAATCTCACTACTGTTTTCCTTTTCTGGATACCTTACTGGAGTTTTCTTATTACGTGTAGATCTCCTAGGAATCTTTACGCTTTCAGAACTATTATCATTTTCATCTTCTCTACTTTCTAACTCTTCCTTATTCATGCTGTCCAATAAATAATTATCTTTACTATCATCGCTAACTGCATCGAATGAATTCTCCTCAAAACCGATACATTTTTTGTCTGTTTCTACGACCTCTACATGTCGCTACTGTTATTTTTACACCTAATAGGACTCTCTAACCTACTTCACTATATCCTAACAGAATTCCCATATCTGCCTTCTTATCCCATTTGGAAACTCTTTTTTGTTCTGGCCTTCTTACAAAAACTTTACTTCCATATAGATGTAGATTTTTAACACTTGG
The DNA here is from genome assembly GCF_024542735.1 of Bombus huntii. Classification (NCBI taxonomy): domain Eukaryota; kingdom Metazoa; phylum Arthropoda; class Insecta; order Hymenoptera; family Apidae; genus Bombus; species Bombus huntii. The sequence continues at coordinate 78,776 of NW_026099392.1, forward strand.
TTTTCTCCCGAAGAATATTTCAAAAGGTGTCTTTCTTTCTATAGTATTCGCTAATATTCGATTTTTCAAGTATGCCGCTGTACAAACTATTTCCGGCCAGTATCTTTTATGTACTTTCGCTTCCGCTAACAAGCAACGCGCCATGTCCATCACTGTTCTATTATACCTTTCCGCTGTCCCGTTTAATTCATGTACGTATGTTGGGCAATTATTTATTCTTATACCTTTATCCCTAGCAAATTTATAAATTCGATTATTTAAATATTCTTTACCATTATCGCATCTTAATATTTTTAACCTCTTGCCCGTTAAATTTTCGGCTTCATTTACGAACTGTACGAAAGAATCAAAGACCTCATCTTTTGATTTTATACAATAGATCCTAGCTATTTTACTATAATCATCGATAAATGAAATGAAATATTTTTCTCCATTGAATCCGGTAGTCTTAAAGGGACCACATACGTCCGTATGAATAATTTCCATTATTTCCCTAGCCTTAGTTCGATTATTTTTGAAAGGTAAGTTATGCATTTTGCTTTCTATACACACCCTACATTTCAAAAGTTCCTTTTCAAATTCATTCGGTATGCCAGTCACTAGCTGCTCTTTACCCAAAATCTCTAAATATTTAAAATTTACGTGTCCTAGCATCCTATGCCATCTTTCCTTTTTACTCATACCACTACGTTCGGCGCTGTTTACTAAGTGCTTCTTCCCTTTCAATATACTTTTTATTCTATATGTCCCATTCTCTTTGAACTGAGCTGTAAGTATATTATCCTCATCTATTACTTTCGCAATATTTCCTTTGGAAATAACCGTATTCTTATCGTCTGCTGGTTTACCTAAACTAATCAAATTTGCGGACATTTCTTTCGCGTAAAATACTTTCCTCATATTTATTTTATTTTGTTTTCCGAATGCTTCAAAATAACTTATAACATTCCCAACTTTTGTCGCTTTTATCGGTCTATTATCGCCTAAATATATATTTACCGGTTCTTTTAGGTCGATAGATTTATCGAAATAATTTATATTATTAATTATGTGATCGGTACAACCGCTATCTAATAGCCACACTATTTCGTTCTTACTTATTTCATTCGTCTCACTGCTGTTTGCTGCGTGCGCCGTTGCTGTCCATATGCCTGCTCTTGAGTTTCCATGCTCGCCCGTGCCGGTTCTTGATTGATGATGAAAGTTTCCACGTCCTCTGCTCGTATTGCCTTTGTTCTCTCTTCCTCTGTTTCGACCAGGTGTTGGCCCATGCCAATAGCCGTTACTGCTTCCCGCTTGGACGCCATTTTGACACTCTCTCGCAAAGTGTCCTAATCTTCCACATCTGAAGCATCCTTCCTTTTTTGCAGAAAAGGCGTTGGTTTGCCTTTCTCCTCGATTGGATTTATTTTTCTTCTCTGCTATCTCTATTTTATTTTTTACATACGCTACCGTTTGATCCTCTTCTTTCAATGCGTCTATTATGTCCGCTATGTAGCTGTATTCTTCGGGTAACGTATTCAGCATGTAATTCAGCTTTTCCCTCTCACTTACTTGTGCGTCCGCACTTTTTAATTCATTTATTAATTTTTCGAAATCGTTAAAGAATGATGCTGAATCACTGTAGTTCTCCAGTCTTATGTTTTCCAATCTCCTTCTGCATACGATCTGCAGTGCCGTCGACTCTTTCAAGTACATTTCATCGAACCTTTTTATTATATCATACGCCGTTTTTCCTTCCCTAACATACTCCAATTGTCTGTTCGATATTGCACTATAAATTATATTTATCGCCTTCAAATCCTTTTTGTCCCAGTCTTCATCGTCTCTTTCGTTCTTCATTCTAGTTGTAACAACCTCGCATTCCTTATATTTGAGAAACATCGTGATTCTTTGCTTCCACATTCCATAATCCTCACCATCGAATATAGGTATCATGATTTCCGATCTCTCCATTTTAATTGATTCTTCTTTTTTTTTCTTTTCTTACTCAAGCGTTCCTACGTGCTCGAAGTATATTTTTTTTCTCTGAAAGTTTTTTTTTCTTTACTGAAAACTCACTCGCAAGATCGTAACCACGCACTAAATATCTTGCAAAACTAGTAACCACGCTCTGCTACCATGTTAAGGAAATTCGAGGATTTGGGAATACAAATAATTGACTATATTTCCCACACAACAGTTATACATCTATATTACTCTCTGAAGAACGTCTTGCACGCACGCTGGTCGCCAACCGACTATCCTAGATTCTTCTAACATCTGGCAACAGTCTTTTGTCTCCACTAAGACCTTGACGCCCTCTAACCCTTACACACACACTCTCATGTACAGTGTAAATGTATCACTTCCCTAACAAATAAGTATGTTATTTCGTTACCACTTATCTCGTTCATCTCGCTGCTGTGTGCTGCGTGCGCTGTTGCCATCCATATGCCTGCTCCTGAGTTGCCATATTCGCTCGTGCCGACTGCTGATTGACGATGGAAGTTTCCACGCCCCCTGTTCGTATTGCCTTTGTTTCCTCTTCCTCTGCTGCGACCACGTGTTGACCCACGCCGATAACTGTTACTGCTTCCCGCTTGGACGCCATTTTGACACTCTCATGCAAAATATCCCACTCTTCCACATTTGAAGCATCCTTCCTTTTTTGCAGCAAAGGCATTAGTTTTCATTTCTCCTCGATTAGACTTATCTTTCTTTTCCGCTATTTCTATTTTATTCTTCACGCACGCTACCGTTTGTTTCTCTTCTTTCACTGCATCTATTATATCCGCTATGTAGCTATACTCTTCGGGTAACGTATTGTTTTCGCACGTTCGCTGGGAGACGCGATCTCGAAGAAGCGCGCCAACGGGAGTCGTAAATTCCCGTTACGATTTGCTAATCGACGCCGCGAATCGCTCGATCCCTTATTTCGTTTAGGATAATAAGGGTAGTTAAATGAAGGATAACGCTGTTGCTAACAGGTTATTATATATTTTCACAAACCAACAACTTCGGTGTAACACAAAATGAATATTTGTTATGAGATGACTACGAATGAGTGCGACCTGAGTCTCTAGACGGATTATCGCGTATACTGATGGATTTGTCGACTCATTGTATTCGAATTGCTGACCGCTTGACGAGATGCTTGATTGAGACTGACTGATCTTCGGGTGTAAACCCGGTCGAAGGATGTTGACTGTTCGAAGGATGTAAAGTCAGTGATGTTCGGAGACGATGCTGTGGCGGAGGAAAGCTAAGGATGGGTGTGTCTAGCGCACGGGACCATCGGATTTGTTGGTGACGATTTTGACTAAGGGAGTGAGGGAAATAGTCTTCGTTGTTAATTGGTTAAACGAAGGGTCTTAACCGCCCTCGAGAGAAAGTGGTTCGTGGGAGGAAAGTTGCATCATACGTGAGAAAAACCAACTTTCCCTTGTCAAGCCGTAGTAGACAAAGGTCTTTAGAAATGCTTTGGAAACAGACGTTTGTTCAGTTTGAAGGACCTCGACTAGGAAATTCCTAAGATTTATGGAAGATACTTGAGACTATTGAGGGTACGCAGTGAGTATCCGAAGACATCTGGTTGCCATCTTGCCCGCGGTGTGTGGCCTGGGCTAGGTAGAGTTACGCGACGTAACACGTATTTATCATGTAATTCAGCTTTTCCCTCTCACTCACTTTTGCGCCTGCACCTTTTAATTCATTTATTAATTTTTCAAGATCGCTAAAAAACGATGCTGAATCACTGTATTTATCAAGACTTATCTTCTCCAATCTCCTTCTGCACACGATCTAGTGCCGTCGATTCTTTCAAGTACACTTCGTCGAACTTTTTCATTATTTCATACGCTGTTTTTTCTTCCCTAATATATTCTAATTGTCTATTTGAGAAGGCACTGTAAATTATATTTATCGCCTTCAGATCCTTTTTATCCCAGTCTGGATTGTCTGTTTCAGTCTTCACTCTAGTTATAACAATATCACATTCTTTATATCTCAGAAACATTGTTATTCTTTTCTTCCACATACCGTAACCCTCACCATCGAATATCGATAGCATAATTTCCGATCTCTCCATTTTAATTGATTTCCTATTCTTTACTCAAGCGTTCCTACGTGCTTGAAGTATTTTTTCTTTTATTTTATATTCTTTGAACGTTTCTTCCCTTACTAAACTCGCAAGACTAAAAACCACGCACTAAATAGCTTGCAAAACTAGTAACCACGCTCTGCTACCATGTTAAGGTATAGAGAGGATTCGAAAATACAAATAGTTTACTTTATTTCGCACACAACAGCTATACATATATATATTACACTCTGAAGACTTCGATAACCTTCTTGCACGCACGCTTGTTGTCAACCACCTCCTCTAGATTCTCCTAACAGCCTCCAATCGTCTTTTGTCTCTACTGAGACCTGGACGCCCTCTGACGCTTACACACACATTCACGTGTACAGTGTAAATGTATCATCTACGTAACAAGATCATCAACGTAAAATCCTACCGTCCTCCCGAACATCATAAAACCGAAATAAATAAACAGATGACTGAAATGTTAAACAAAGAGATTATAGAACCCTCCGACTCTCCCTATAACTCTCCTGTCTGGGTCGTTCCAAAGAAAATCGACGCATCAGGGAAACAAAAGTGGCGAGTAGTGATTGACTTTAGGAAGTTAAACGAACTAACAGACCAAGACGCGTATCCACTACCTGACATTAACGATATACTATCACAGCTAGGAAATAAGAAATATTTCTCCTCTTTAGACTTATCCTCAGGGTTCCATCAAATACCCATGGACGAGAATTCAAAGAAATACACTACATTTAGCACACCATAAGAACACTTCCACTATAATAGAATGCCATTCGGGCTCAAGAACGCACCTGCTACCTTTCAAAGAATGATGGATACCACGTTAAGAGGTTTGATTAACAATCATTGTTTCGTTTATCTCGATGATATCATTATATTCGGGCAATCGATGGAAGAACATACTAAAAACTTAGTCATTATATTCCAAAGACTCGGGAAAGTAGGTCTAAGAATACAACCAGATAAATGTGAATTCTTAAAGCCCGAATTAGAATATCTAGGACATGTAGTGACAGCAGATGGAGTAAAACCTAACCCTAAAAAGATAGAAGCAGTAAAGAATTTCAAACTACCAAAAAATCCTACAGATGTAAAATCATTCCTTGGGCTAGCTGGATACTATAGAAAATTTATTAGAAACTTCTCTAAAATTGCCAAACCTCAATCTATTTTTAAAGAAGGACATTTAGTATTAATTCATAACGATCATAAAGAACACAAGATAGATACTGAATGGCCAGGGCCATACACCATTGAAAAAGTGAAAAACCCCTTATTATGAAATAATAGTAAATCACTCGATTAGGAAAATACATGGTAACCGTATTAAACCTTACTTTCCAGGACGATCTTCACCTTCTTCATAGTTAGCTAAGCTAAACGTTATACCCCTTAATGGTAGTTCTATATATCAAGAAAAATTAGCTCATGCATACTTATATAGCGAATCCGTAAACGTAATTATAGGTTTAGACATTAAGGATATATATGCAAAACTCAGCGAAATTAAAAGATTTAGACTAATGTTAACAGAACATTTTAAAAGTGAATGCCCGTATTCCAATGAAATGATTACACGCGCTCGCAAAAGAAATTTAGACAATGTAATCATGCATATTAAATTTATGACACACACTTGTTACCGAAGAGGCTCATTGAATTTTGTTGGATCCATTTCTAGAAGTCTATTTGTAACTCTGGATAACGATAATTTAGAATTAATGAATAAAAATATAGATAAATTTTTTGATGAAAACAATAACTTAAAAACCAATATAACTTACAAAACAAATTTCAAAACTATAGCTTTACCCTTAACTGACAGTCTAGAAGAAATCCTAACAAAAATTGAAAACGCTCCAAAAATCATTAATAATGTATAATCGTATAGAATGCACCTCAATCAAATTTCCAACGAAGTAAACTCTCTTAATTATGAACATAGAATTAGAAGTCTTAAGAAATAGGAACTAAGTGTCTTATAAATTATTAGTTATATTGATCTAGCATTACTAGGAACATATGTATATTTAACAAAATAGGATTATTCGATATTATAAGCAAATGCCTACCTTCCAAATTATGTATTCGCGTATTATGTTGTAAAACCAAAGAAAAAAAAAGACACAGGTATAAGCAATATCTCTAGACCAATAGAGCGCACCTTTAAACACATATTCCACACCTGAAATACAACCATTACGAGAATTACCTGAAGACACCAATTCAGTCATCCTCGAAGCAAGGCATGTAAGATTCCAAAAGGGCATACAAAAGGAGGCACTACACCGAAAATAAGAGTCTGGAGGACCAGCCGCACTCTAACACTGGGGGAATGTAACGTCAACAAATATGTCCAACCGACTCAGGAAACCTGAACCGCCTTGCACACGACACCGACTCCCAAAATAAAGGATTATGAATTCGGCACGTAGGCATAAGATAAACGAACATCTAGAAGGGCTGGTTCTTGATCGAGGCTTCAGTCTTTCGGTAACAGTTTAATCGCACACTTGTAATCCTATTATAGAATAGAGGTATCTCGAACTCTGGTTCAAGAACCCAACATTTTTTTATTATTATTTTCCCATTACTTTTACGTGACAAGCAAAGCGTAACGATAAACAAACTCCGGGCAAAACAATGTTGCCGCTGCGTGCAATCGTCAACCGAGGTTGAATTTAAAGTTTTCGATACTCCCCCGAGTATAAATAAAAGAACACGATCGTTAAGACAGTTAGTATCGAACATTCTTATAGCGAATTAATATCGAACGAACGTAAGCATTACCTTGTATACACATATCGAGCAACACTAAGCGAACGACGACTAATTCTGTACTGCAAATTATTTTAAATACATTTGACTACACTAAGTATCAACTCGTCTGGTCATTAATCAACAACGCGTTTAATCGTCCTCCACATACATGTTGTATAAGCTACTATGTGTATATTTATTTATGTTTCCCATAGTACAGACGTATTCCTTATTTTATTGTAGCTGTGTAATTTCAGTAGTCTTGCATAAAGGACATCTGTTTTGTTGCAATTGTATCAGCTATTAATTGTAATACTTGAAGCGTTTGTATCTAATCGTCATGCATCTGTGGTGGCACTCGACCATGGAACTTTCCAACGGCTTCGCGACACAAAGCGCTATACCTTCAAAGCGTAAGGCCGACACGCCTAATGTACCATTGATATCCCTACAGTTCTTTCGCCGAATATTCGGAAGAATGCATACGCGGCAACCGTTGCGGACATCTAATAAACGCGTGCGTAGTGGAGATATCGAGGGGCAACAAAGAAAAGAATCCATTTGGTTTCGAATCAAAGATTCATTCTGCCCCGAGCTGCGGAGTGCGAAAGGTTAAGCGTCATAGCGAAGCAAACACAATTAGAGATACGTGATTATTGACTCTTGATAGTTAATCGTTAATCGTTAATCGTTGTTCATCGTTAATCGTTAATTGTTTTTGATCGTTCATCGTTAATCGTTAATTGTTGTTGACAGTTAATCGTTAGTCGTTAATTGTTGATCATAAATTGTTGACTGTTGATTGTTAATAATTTAATTAACTTTTTTGTTGAACATCAAGAGTATTTCTTGTGGGCACCTTCACCCACTATCCACCTCACATCGTTATTCTACATACGGAAGGCAAGATTGATATCAAGTTCGAAGGACAGACCGCAGAAGTCTGGTCTCTGCTATTACCACGAGACCTTTCGAGACCGCGCAAGGAAGTGCCGGGCCCCTTGCAACTGGACCCAGTGAAACGAGACCAGCCGTCCGTAAACGCGGCATGTGGCGATGGCTTTAGTATCCCATCGCATTTTCGTGACGGACAGGGCACCAAGGATCTCTTTTCTTGTGAACACCGGTGTCAATATAAACGTATACTCGTGCAACAAACTACGCGGATCCGCGAACAAAGATACGTACGAGCTGTTCGCGGCGAATCGAGTGGTCGAAGCAAACCGAAAACGCCTTTCGCGAGTCAAAACGCATCGTCTCTGACGCCACAATGTTAGTGTCACGACCGGCATACTTCAAATCCGATGGACTGACGATGGAGATAAAGATGTGGCGGCACTCGGCGACAATCGGCGGCAATATCGCTGAAGTGTCTAATGAACCATCAACATCCCAACGGTCCTTCCGCCGAAGGTTCTAGAAGAAAGAGCACGTGGCAACGGTCGCGGACGCCTAGCAAATGCAAATGCATGGTGGGGATGTTGAGGGATGACAAAAGAAAGTAATCGGATTCGATCGAAAGTCAAATCATAAGAGCTTCAGTCTTGGAAAGTCACGCCTAGAGTTTGGAAGTGGATTGTAAAGTGAATTGTTGTTAGAAAAAAAATAAAGTTTCTTTTTTTTATTTACACCTCAAATTTCTTTTTTTATTTTGTTATTTTACGTGACATTAGCGCATTCGGTATCGGCAACAGCGCGTGAACGACAAATGGCAGCCGCTAGGATTCGTTACAAAATCTTTGTCTCCCGTGCGATTAATTCTGTATTTAGAATAATTTTAAATATATTTGACAATATCAAGTATCAACTCGTCACGTCATTATTTAAATCATCCACCACAAATCCAAAAACAGAATAAGGAAAACAGAGAAACGAACAAATAGAAAATTAAGTTGCTAACATGTTTTTCTATAATAATATTTTAACATCAATATTGTAATACGCAATGTGTTACGCCGCCTAAAACATCTGCACGCCAGCCCGCGCGACCGGACAACAACCGACCTGCGTAACGTCACTTCGACCCTCAATAAACCTAAGGACCCACCATAACTTTCACTTCCCTGTATTGTTTCGCCATGTGTCTTCAATCCGTTTGTCTTGAAGAATTTCTAAAGCTTAAAAATATTCTCGAAACACAGTCGGTTTTTAGAGAGGTCCTTGGGTTTATTAGTCGCACTTAAAACACGGAGAAAGCGGGTATGCACCCATTAGGAAAATCCGAATAGCCCTGTAATAAAACAAGCTAGGTTTTTCTCACGCACACAGTCATCTATCCACCACGATGGTAGGAGACTCGATACTCATCCCTTCGAGCAGTAGTGCAGGTCATGACCAATCGACACCGCGCTTCGTGGCCCTCACTTTTTCTAACGAAAGTGGGAACAACGAATCCGCGTTCTTTAGGCACAGGGGCACACCCACACCGAACTTTTCTTCCGTATTAGAAAAAGAGCGACAGACAGTCTAAAAACTAACGCCTAACGCGGCAGTCTACACATAGCGCGAGAGTCGCATACTTCACGCAAATCTTTTGTCGGTTCTCGGTGTTGTCGAACACACATCTTCTCTCCTAAATATATTATAGTGCTAAGTCCATTAATACATTAATTTCCATTATAAGAGCCCTGCTCTAGCGTACATATCTATCGCATCTTCATGCGACAAGTTGTTAACTATTTATTTCTCTACGTCAGTGTAATCTAAGTGTTGGAAATATATAATTTATAATTCTGTGAATCACAGTGTTATACAAACTCAATCACCCCTATTATCTCAACGGAAATCAGGGGATCGATCAATTCGTGGTGTCGATTGTTATAATCGTAACGGGGATTTACGACCCCCGTTGACGTCTCTCCTCGCGATTACGTCTCCCCGCAATTGGTCGAAATTTACACAATGTGAAAATGAAAAAATTGGAAGCAACCGAACTACGGATGAAACTAAATCACTTCGCTGCTTGTAAAGATAACTTTTAGTGTTATAAACATAAGTCAAGTAGCAAAGAGCATAAATTGAATTTACCCAAACTCTTCTTGAAATCTGACAAAATGATTCTTTATTTTGTCAAAAAAATCTTTACGTATTTTCCATTCCCATTCGTCGCTTTTTTCAGTGGCGTGTTTATCGCTACGTCGAAACTCCGTCGGGTAGCAGTTAATTTCATTTAAAGTAGAAAACTATTCAGAAACGTGTATACGTTACACAGCAACAAACCAGTCGCCCTGTTATTACCTCGTTCTCAACAGTTCAAATTTCAGGGACAACCGACTACTTAGTATCGACCCAGTACGTCATATTTACTCGCCAAAAGAATTGTAAACGAAAATTGTAACCAGACGTGCCGTTAGTAACTACCATTTTTCGCGAAACTTCTTTTTCATTTGGCGGAAATTTAAACAAACCCCGAAACACCGTGGCGTTTTGCAACTGTCTTTAATCCTTTAAGATAAAAAAGATTGACGCAAAATTTTGACGGGATGAAATTTCACGATATATTCAGGTGAAACGATGCGAAATTAGAGCGAAGCTTATAATGGGAATATAGTTTGCTTGTCTGTTGTCATAAAATGAGATATGCAGAATATATTAAAAAATAGAGTATATGTAATACGAAACTTTATATTATTCATGTTATTATGGACAAAATATCACAATATGTTCATATATTTAAATCTCCTCCGAAAAAGATTATTGTATGTAGAACACAGTTTAACTGTATTTTGAATTCTTGTTTATCAGATCACAATTGATAAGTTGATATTAGGATGATTATCCTCATTTGAAACAATTTTGTGACTGTTACTTGTCAATATACTTTATATCTTATGTACATTTTAAATATAGTACGCAAACTCGAAGTTGCAAGGAACATTAATAAAAACTCAATATTTCAATAACGCCTTTCATGATTATAATTAAATATTTTTTCAAAATGTCGTATCAGTGTTACATCTAGCACCCCCTCCCCCACACACAAAAGTTTACCAATTTATAATATATGTACTAGTAGATTGACAAGTTACGATTTACAGGTTATATAGAATTCTATTTTATGATTTTATAATTTTTCGTTAAATACAATAATCAAATAACTTGCAAATAGTAAAATTTCATTTGTTTTATCGTCAAACTTGTGCAAGGGAACATATTAATGCTGGTAACTTTAGTGACTTGCAAAATTTCAATAGTGCAAGACAGGCCAGATATTCAATTGCAATTGGTTGCTATCCATATTTTCATCGGTCTTACAATAACCTTATGTTATCAATTATGAATTAAAAAGTTAATGAAATCACAACTCACCCAAGGCCAATGGGTATGACTTCTTTTCGAAGATCGATTGAAATCTCGAGTTTGTTGTTTGAGACATTCAGTTACCACAAGACAAAAACACCACTCCATTACAGCCGACGTAAACAAAACATGACAGATTCTTCCAATTCTCGGACAACAAACATAGGCATACATACTGTTTTAAAGTCACAGTCTGTCGTTGAACTTTCGCCAAGTAACTTGATACGCACATATACACGTCCCTCGAAATCAGTTTTCGACGAAAATACATACGTGACATGTTATGTTGCAACCGAACGTGAATTTCTCGCGGGAAATAGCCTGATATCGTTTATTTATGCGTCTCTCAAATACGAATTTTACTATACACTTCGTTTAAGACACGCCATTTTGCAAAACGATTATCGAAAGATTACTGCTTACATCGAGATCGAGAATAGATTCGCAGGAAGCTGGATGCCGCGATTTCTTCCCGCGCTTTACTTTCTTCCGAAGTTGTGATTGGTTGATTTCCTGCTGCCATATTCGGTTTCGCCGAGAATCGTGAACACGTACGCTGGAAGCAATGCGGGGTAATTATTTAATTTATTTCATAATATTATTTAACATATATCGTGAAAAGTTCTGAATATTCGGATTCTTCTGTTATCGTTTCATCGTATGTTAGCATTATCAGCTCTCGATATCGAATTGGCAAACAGAATTTTTCTCATACAAAGTAAGTCACATTAAGTATATGTATATGTATAGTCGAAGCAATGCAATTAAAAATTTTTCCATTTTAATTGCTATTATTTATCACAGACATTTTACCGAGCATTCATTTTATAAATCTTATACATACATATATATATATATATATATCGGGTTTACATTAGAATTAGGGTTAGGGGCGTGAAACGAATCTTCGTTTGGGTTACACGTTGTCGTTATGCAATGGAGAAGACATTGACTAGTGCAAATACGATTATTATAGAACCGGACAAGTAACCGCGGTAGTTAGGTGCTCGAGATACTAATGACAATGATCCTAGGTTCAATAACGAATCCGCGGTCAACGGGATGACAACAGAACGTACTCACAAAGTCTAAGTCTGAGAATAATCACTGATCGCGAAGGCGTTACTCTTGGATCGATGAGATCGCGAGCGAGAAAGCCTTTCCCGTCCCGATGATGCCACACAGGAAAACTATAACGGGGTGTGTCTAAGGATACGAGATCATCGGATTCGTCGAGAAAAGCCTTCGTTCAGAAAGTGTTGCTGCTAATTGGTTAATCTCCATATCGGTGGTTAGAAAAGGATGCTAGCCGCCCTCGAGGGAAAGTTGCTAGTGGGAGACGCCGCTCGTTGAAAAATATGTCTTCCCTATCTTCCCGTAGTTGGGACAAAGACTGTTTGTCTGTTTGAAGGACTTTAGTTAACTAAACCTTAAGATTTATAACGGGCCCTCGGGCTAGCCGAACATGTACTGCGGAGACGCATCGACATCTGGCAATCATCTTACTCGAAGAATAGGGTCTGCACGTGGCGAGCCACGGGACAGAAACCGTTGGAATGTTTACTGTCGCGTGTCGCCACAAATATTTCTTTTAAGGAGAGCTATAGAATTACTTCATACCTTTGTTAGGCAAAGCGTTCATCCCGTGACCGCGGCTACGTTCGGCGACTGACTGTCGCCTCGAACCCAAGCTCATTATCACAATTCTCGAATAATTACAATCGGGTTGAATAACTACAATTGTTCAATTACAGCTATAGTAGACTCTAGGTTACAATGTTGCGGGATTATCCAAAATTCCAAAGGCTCCGGTGTTCTTTCATCTCCGACACGGCCATCCTGACTATCACACGTCCTCGTGTGTAACTAAAATATCGTATTTCTTACATTAGATTCGATACAACTGACATTATTTGCGATTTAACTAAATGTCCAAGTAAGTCAAGGGTCCAGTGCAATAACAAAGTTTCGTTCGGAGGTTTGACAACAGAAAAATAAAAGAGAATAGGAATTTGTAATGTTATAATTTGTATTCAAAGTGTTAGGTGCGTTCTGTGAGTCGCCAGCCAGACCGTAATGACACAACAGATCATTTTCGATTTCGTACACCGGTGAACCTCAGTTTGTTGGATCATATTGCCACGTTGGGTGCATTACACCCAGAAAGCACGTAAGCCCACTCAACGGGTTACAACAAAAACACATCAACCCTCTCAACGGGTTACAACAAAAACACATCAACCCACTCAACGGGTTACAACAAAAACACATCAACCCACTCAACGGGTTACAACAAAAACACATCAACCCACTCAACGGGTTACAACAAAAACACATCAACCCACTCAACGGGTTACAACAAAAACACATCAACCCACTCAACGGGTTACAACAAAAACACATCAACCCACTCAACGGGTTACAACAAAAGCACATAAAACCACTCGGTGTATTACTATGACCACAACGCAGTGTTAATGATCCTCTGAGGTCAGTGTACTTGCATCGTTATTATCACCGCCGTTGTCATCACCGCAGACGTCTAACTCAGCAGGGACGCAACCTTCTGGCATTTTTCTCAGTCTGTCGTGTCTGTCCTTATATGATCGTTTGCCGTCTAAGGTTTTTAGGGTATATCTATCTCCTTCCAAAATCTCGGCTATTACGAATGGACCCCTGAATTTCGGATCTAACTTCGTCTGGTTTCTTTCCTCGTTTTTACGTAACACGAAATCGCCAAGGTTGAACCTAACTATTTTAGCTTTGTTTTTGTCGAACCTATCCTTATCGTATTTGGCGCAGTGATACATCGAGCATTTTCGACGATCGCATTTGCGTCTAAGTTAGTTTCGCTTAGTAAGGAGTTATCCCGGTGATCGTGGATTCGTTTGAACTCAAACATTGCTAATAGTATTATTTAATTTAATTATTCGTAGATCGTATTATTCATTAGGCTTAGTGTTTGTTAGACTTATTATTAGTTGTACTTATTATTTGTTAAGCTTAGTGATAGACCTGTATATATGTCTAAATAAAATCTCGGCTTTGTGAAACGATGGCTAGTCCACACGAAGAGTCGTCGCGCGCCCAAAATTCGAATCGTGACCCGACATATATATATATATATATATATACAAGATATATATACAAGAAAGAAGATACAAGAAAGAAGATACAAGAAAGAAGGAATATTATATTAGCGGCATTTTTGTAGCCATTATATAGGGTTTCGATCGCATAATTAATCAGTATCAACTTACCAGTCTTTAACGGAAGGACAAAAAGAAGAGCAGACGACACACAGACCGCAATCATGATCATTTTCAAGTAGAATCTCAAACTGCCGTACATCTTAGAAAACTTCGTTAGTCGTAAGGGATCAAAGGATGATGTCCGCGCTAGGGAAAATAGATGAGAAGCGGCTATTTCAACAACCACCGTGTAGGTACTGCACTAGCCAGAAGTATCTGCGACAGAAATCAGAATACACTCGTTTTCGCATGGTTGGATCAATTTCGCGTGGGACTAACCTGATTGAACCTAACGCGGGATAATTGCTCAACTCACGACTTTAACCAGCCCGCTTGATTCTCTGTAAATGCTTGAAATTGACGCTTGGATTCTTTCCAGATTAACTAGCTTTGCCCCTCCCTCCCTTTATCTATTTTCTTAGATCGACTTAGACTGCCACAATATATTATCTTTCTTCTTTTCTTTCCTTTTCTTTCCTTTTGATCTTTTAAAGCCCTAAATCGCTGGCTATTTTGTATACTATATATTTTGTACACTCAATTACTCTGTAAGTCATAAGTACATATGTTTTACAACGTTATTTGTCATATTTCAGTTAAACCCCAGAAAAGCCAGAAATATATTTTCAGCATGTTTTAACGCGCCCCTGGCAAAGATCTCAAAAACGAGTTGCGGCACAATTTAAAGCGACAAATAGCATCGCGTGTCTCGTTGTGGTAACACACGGTTCGCCAGTTTTTTTTTTTTTTTTTTTTTTTTTTTTTTTTTTTTTTTTTTTTTTTGATATCGGTGACTGCCATATTCTCTTGAGTTTCCAAATCGTAAAGAATCTTTCCCCAGGGATTGGTCAACTGTGTATGTCCCCATGCGACGTAACTTGCTTAAGGAACACGAGCCGGTGATATGCAGGCAACGTATAATTGATTATCATTCGCTCTGAAACGCTGAAGTAATGACCAGTGCAGTGGTCCAGTGGTCATATTGAATGCCGCTGGATATATCAGCATTTGGCAACCTAACCCAGAGAAGCAGGAAATATGAAGCTACCGAATACCAATTAACTTCGTAGTTGCACGGTTCACATTCCATCATTTCTGAATATGCGAGGACAGTCCTCTTATTGTGCTTTTAATTCTTTTATTTGTTTCATTTTCAGCAAATATACTGGTTTTTTTAAATTAAGCTTCTGTTTATACAGAGTTACAGATTATATTAATTTTATATAGAATATATTTAAGAAAGATATTTAATTTTTTGCTAGTTAAGTATTGATCGATTAAGTTACTGTACCTTTGTTCCGATAAATGCGTGCCATTTCCTCGAATCTAATATCATAGCAAATGCCAATACCTATTTTGCAGCCCTTCACATCGAACGTCGTTAGGGAGTTACCAGGACTGAGTGAATCACTCTCTCGAAAAGTAATCTTATTAGGAATGTCGATGTCGAATAGATGTACCTAATAACATAAAAATGTAGTCGCTAATTCTATTGCTGCAACTTTTGTAATTTAATATCAAAGTTACCAACTCCTAAACTTTAATTATTTTTTATTTAATAACTGACAGCGTTTTTATCACTTTCTTTTATTAAAAAATCTTATCATTTAATAATGTTTAAAAAGGAGAAAAAATAAGTATAATAATATTTTAAGTATTTGAAAAATTTATACAACACAAACACATTACAACAAAAATGGGCGTTTCCCGTATCATAACGTATTTTATAAACCGTAAATTATAGAATTGGTTATAGTATACGTATGTACATATGTATATTCCTAAATTATTCCTAGATAGAGTCACTTTCTTCGCCCCAATATTTTCAAATTCAAAGCCATAAAGGAATATATTACTTACCTTTCGGTGTTTTGCTATCAAAGTTCCATCGGGACCCCAAATAGTACAGGTATTGTACAATTTATCGCCCTCTATTTCAGGCATCGTACCACCAACTACATAGATGTTGTTTTCTTTAGCTGCGTTCGATGAAGCAACGCTCGTTTCACCATCAGGAATACTCTCGGCGTATTTTGGAAAGTACTCTGCGTTGCAATATTTCAATTAATGAAATGTCTTTTGTTCCAACCATAAATTAAATTGAAATGTTTGTCAGTTTTTTATTTTTTAAATTATTAAAATAACTAAGTTTTATATTTCGACTTAATTAAATATGCAATTACTTAGCTAATAGTATATATAATAAATTGTTTCTACAGGTTCAAAATGAAAAATGAATATTTAGAAATATTTAATTACGACAATGCTATTTGTGTTAGCATCAGTGGCTTGTTACTCAACGACTTTGCTAGTACTTTTTGAAACATAAAGTTAGTTTTCAATTAACACTTATACTAGAGGCGGAATTATAAATGCAAAATAATTGATAATACTAATTTATAAGTACCTAATTATTAGTATCTTCAAAAATATATTTATACAAAAATCACGATAATCATGAAAATGGGGAAATCCTATATTCTCGAATCAATTCACAATTTATTTTGTATATTAATTAGATTCCGCGCTCATCAGTACGTACTCACTGGCGAGATCGAGAAAATGTATCGGCAATTCCTCGTACGACCAGAGGATCGGAAATATCAAAGGATATTATGGCGCAGCGCGAGTGGAGAAACAGAAACATATGAGCTTAACACCGTAATACTCTTATCATAGAAATAGAAGCAGTCCTCAATTCCCGCCCGCTAACTCCTATCTCCACCGATCCAAATGATCTCCTAGCCCTCACTCCCGGACATTTCCTCATTGGCGATTCATTAATGTGCTTACGTGATCGAGATTTCAGAGACATTCCATCGAACCGACTCTCCAAATGGCAGCATATCCAACAGCTTAAACAACATTTTTGGAACCGCTGGCATAAGGAGTATTTGAACGAGCTAACCAACCGCAATAAATGGAGCAAGGGTGGACACAGCATCCAAAAGGGCACAATCGTCATCCTCAGAGAGGACAACGTTCCCTCCATGCATTGGCCTCTGGGCCGAGTTCATCCAGGCGCCGATGGTGTTGTCACGTAAAATAACAAAATAAAAAAGGAATTTGAGGTAAAAAATAAAAAAAAGAAAACTTTATTTTTTTTCTAACATCAATACACTTTACAATCTACTTCCGAACTCTGGGCGTGACTTTTTAAGACTGACTCTTATGATTTTACTTTCGATCGGATCCGATTACTTTCTTTTGTCATCCCTCAACATCCCCACCGTCCATGCATTTGCTAGGCGTCCGCGACCGTTGCCACGTACTCTTTCTTCTAGAACCTTCGGTGGAAGGACCGTTGGGATGTTGATGGTTCATTAGGCACTTCAGCGATATACATTGTCGCCGAGTGCTTTATCTCTATCGTCAGTCCGTCGGATTTGAAGTATGCCGGTCGTGACAGTGTCATCCGGACAGCTACAGTTCAGACGGCAAAAAGCATTTTGGATCGGGGCGTCAAAAGGCTTGTCCCACTGCCAATTCAACCCGATCTCGAGAAACCCGAACAACTAGCCACCGAGACGAAATAAGATGGGAACTTCAACCACACCTCGCTAGTTTGATCGGTACCCTCTCAACGGGGGGAGAATGTTACGCCATGCGGCTTACCATAGGTCATATTCTTAACTATCGATCGCGGCACTATAATGTCGCAGACGGACCGTCGCGTCTGCCCGGCAAACAAACATTGTAGTGGCAAGCGCATGATTCATTAAGCAGGGCGACTTCCAGAAACGTCGACTCGTGGTCGTTATTTTACCTCGCGTAAAAGAATGTGGCGTGATCCGAACGTAGTGGGGGTCGCCTTCCAGAAAAAACGAAAAAAATCGAAAGGCGTTCAGAACTTTTCGAGAAGTCGAACCGTCAACACAGGTGGTATGTCGCGCATTACTTATCAACCAAAACGCAGTTACATTTTTTTTGTTCCATTTATATCTTTCTAGTTAATAAGTTGTTGAAATAAACATTAATTTATTTGTGTTAATTCTGTGGAATTTCATTGAACTACTGAACTGATCAGTTCGTGGCGTCGATTATTTAATCGTAACGGGAAATTACAACTCTCGTTGACGTGCTATCTCGCGATCGCGTCTCTCCGCGAACGGTCGAAACAAAATGATTCACTAAAAACTGTCCTGAATTCCTAAGAACTTATTTACCGCAAAACTGACAAAGTGTTTATTTAAAAAATGAGGTTGAAGGTAGTCCTTTTCTTTCATTTCATTCATTTTCATTTTCTTTCTTAAGTATGGCTAACACAATATCTAATCAATTAAAATTTTATATTTTCACGTGAAAAGTTTCTTTAGATAATTATTATCAACATGATGACTAACTCTTACGGATTAATACGTGTCTGTAGGGCAATCCGGTGGACTCGATCGGCTTTTTACTTCGAAAGTTGAGTAATCGGTGTCGCTTTCTTACGCATCTTTGAACTGTATAAATGTTTTAAAATTGTTTGATCCAGAATGTACCACACCGGACAATCAAGAAGGCAGGTGCCTTGACTACAGAAAATGTAAACCTCTGCAAGAAATATGGCAGATACAGTACCGTACAGCCACCGATTTTTATAGACGATCAGTGTGCAGATACCAGGGCAATGTTACGATCGTTTGCTGTCCGAACGATCCAAACAAAGAGAAGAGAGAAATTTTAATAAAAACTGTGTATAAGTATAAGGCTTTGCGACCACCATACTGAGGTTTTAGCAACGTCTCTCATACCAGGGTGGTCGATGGTAAACCAGCTGAACTTGGTACGTTTTATGTCTTTCTTTCCGATTAATAATAAGCCATTTACTGCAAAGAATGAACTTTAAAGGCATTAAACAGCACATCAATGTACATTTCAATTAGACTAAATAATAATGCTATGATTTTATCGGTAGTAACTTTACTTATTAACTTGAATTATTTCTTTCTTTTACTTCATGTTAGGAAGAGTATCTTTTTGCTTGAAATAAAAAATTGATATAGGAGTAATAATATGGATAGAGATCAAAAACTGTTAGGGCAGAAATTACACGTTTGAACTTTATAGTTCAGTATAGTTCAAATAGAAATTATATAGAATTATTTAATAATTTGTATTCCACTGGAATAAAAATTTAATTTCTGTCTTTATCAAATCTCTGTTTCAGAGTATTTGTACGTATGTACTTATCGTCTGCTGTATGATCGAATTTCGAATAGGTAATAATCGTTGTTACTCGTTATGTGAGAAAAAATTATGTATATTCACAACTATGACTATTGCATTTTAGGCGCTTGGCCATGAATCGCTGCATTAGGTTTTCGTAATCCCCGAAACCCAGACAAACCACTATGGAAGTGCGGAGGTTCCCTGATATCGGCTAGGCATGTTTTGACCGCAGCACATTGTGCACATATGGATGGAATAGAAAACATACACAATCATAATATTGCCATTCTTAGATTGGTGGAGGAGGTGCCATTTTCGAGTAAGTCCTCAAATATATATATATATATATATATATATGCTATTGAGTATTACTGAAGTATCATATCCTGAAATTTCTTACTGTACACATATATTGTGTCATAAAGCGTGTATAATTCTTTCTCATACTTTTGGTCATTAGTTTCCTGCATTTTCATTTATTTTTTTATTTTTCAGGGTACGTATATCCCATTTGTACGAAAGAGCCCCTACGAAAGAGCAACTTCGTCGGCTATAACCCCCTTGTTGCTGGATCGGGAGCATTAAGATATAGTAAGTGATATCAATTTTATAATAAAATTAAATAGTTCCAGTCTTAAATATCTTTCTTATTTTCTTCGTAGGACGACCACGACGTAATGCATTAATGGAAGTACAAATGCCAGTGATTAAGAACGCCGAATGCAAAATAGCTTATTCCAAATTTCCTAATGCACCTGATATCACTGATGGTATAATATGCGCCGAACATGCTCAGGGTGGAGAGGATTCTTGTACGGTAATTAAGTTACAGAGTTACTACAAACTATACGGTATCTGAAGACACGTCGATTCGAATTAACATCAAATCGACGTCTTAAACATTAAAAATAATAGATAAACACAATTTAATAGTTTTGCCCACTTCTCACACCTCGTTATGGTATTTAATCTAATTTCCTCTAATCTTAGTTTTGCTCAAAATACATATAACATGTACGTTATAAATTGGAGTATTTCAATACACAAATCAATAGAAGATTATTACTGTATATAAGTATAATTTCAATACAATTCGATCGATATATTTCAGTATCTTTGATTAAAAATTTAACGATCCTTTCAGGCTGACCGCGGCGGATCACTGCTGATACAACATGAATTAACCTCGTATTTAATAGGTATTGTGTCTTATGCTTATAAGTGCGGCACAGCTGGGTATCCCAGCGTTTACACTAGGGTCACATCGTACCTTGACTTCATTCTCCAAGCGATGCAATAATATGATATTACTGTTCCATAAATATCATTGTGTAAAAAACGTAAAGTTGGATTTTCTTATTGTGGAGATAAGAAACAGCTCAAATTTACATTGTTTTGTACGTTACAAATTATAGGCTTAAAATGTACGAAATGTAACTTTGAAACGACACTAATTTTTTACGCACGATAAACCTCCACAACTTAGGTATGTAAAGATGATAAACGTATATTAATTCTATTAATTTGGTAATAATAAACCAACTTTCTGAGAAGTTCTGTAAATTTCGTTTCTGTTGTATCAAGAGAATAATGGAATATTCCACTTAGATCGTATACTTCTTGTACGTACGTACAAAATTTTCCGGCTAATCTAAAACACTTCATAAGATAGAGAGCTTCTGGAAATTCGGACACAGAGAGTGCATAAAATACAAGATAAGTCTCGTGTCTTTCAAAATTATTTTTTATTCGCTAAAAACGTCCTGTGTACTCATGCAATCACATGCAACCTCGAAACTTCACTTATTTTTTATCACTTTCCAATTCAATACACAGTTTCAGCATTTTTGACTATATGTAAGAGAAATTTCCATTCAGCCAAAGGTGTACTTACAGATTATAGATTCCTATACGACTCTCAGTAAAAATTTATCCGCACTCCAGATAGTTAAAACTTCTGTCGACCGTATTGATCCATCTGCACTCTTCGTATGACGTCAATATCTGTTCAGTGCTGCTGCGCAGGTTTCTTTGTGTTACGTCAATTCGTTTGTGACCGTTGCGCGAGTAATGGCGCTTTGCAATGGTGATTTGCAGGAAAACAGTGCAGGATGCTGTGATTCGTTTCTTGTGGTCGGAGGTTATGTTTGATGCCTATATTTATCAAAGATTTAATGCACATTATGGAGAAAGTGTTTTGTCACGAAGTGTGTTTGAATGGGCACAAAAGTTCAAAGAAGATCGCACAAGTGTTATGAAAAAACAGCTGGACGCCCGTCCACATCCACGATGACAACATTGAACGTGCTCATGAACTTATGCTCTATGGAATAGACGAGTGACAGTGGATAATGTGGCAAATCATTTGCAAATCAGCCACGGCTCTGCTTATGCAATAGTACACGACAGATTTGGATTTTAAAAAGTTTGTGCGAGATGGATGCCGAAAAAGCTGATGAAAAGGTGAAGACGACGATGCATTCGTGGTTCGCAGCTCAGCCCAAAACATTTTTTAATGAGAAAATATAAAGGTCCTTCGGCAAATGGACAAAGTGTATACAGAAATCGAGTGATTATGTCAAAGAATGATGTATGTCTTTTTTGACAATTGCTTAAAATAAATTCTACACCGACAGAGCGGGTAACTTTTTACTCACCCTCGTAAGACACTTAAATTTCCAATCTATTATGATGAATAAAAGAGCTTATACTATTAAATCTAATTGTATTTTGTTGCATGAGAGTACACGTGTATGTGATGTACATTACCTTTATATCCCCTTGAACGCTTCAATATTGCGCATATATACTATATTTTGTACAGCTTCTATAAAATTTCGTATGTTTGTTTAGGCTGTTAATCTAGAGGCTGGAGTACAAAGAAGTGGCACAATGATGTGGGCTGATGACATTTATAATTATCAAGGAATCACCCCTACATTCGCTCAGGTATATATCGTTGACTATAATGTATTTAACATATATGATTGTTAGAATATTAATAATTAATTTTTAATTCTATCAGAATTTTAATGAAACTGTCCCTTGGGAAGGAAGAACTGATACCTTGATATCACGGTTTGTACATCCTATATATACGACAAATTTTAGAACATTATATAACGAAGAACCAGATCGTCGTGGCCATGTGATGTGAATAAAAGGACTTGAATTTGATGATATTTTTATAATGTTAGATAACATAACTAAGTATCTTCACAGTAAGATAGGATGACATGGTTTACATGATCTTAATGTTGTTCACTCGAGTGATGATATTATAAGGAAAAGTGTAATATCACAGGTAGGATGATTCATAATTTAGAACTACTAACTCATGTATGTATTAAAAATTAAAGAAATATATTAAATTTTATAGGATATTTATGTTTAGTAACCAGTAATTCAGAGATTGGTATTCATGGTTACTATAACGAGGCTGTAGAAACGCACCCTTTCTTCTTTGCAAATGGTCCTGTATTTATGTCTAAGCCGAAACTGGAACCTCTGAATAATTTAGATTTATTCTTGTTATTTTCTAAAATACTTATCTACAGTATACCATAAGGAATGATACCGTATCGCACCTAATCAAGTGCCTTAAGAAACATCAACAGGATATCACAGTAATCCCTTATCGACTGATATGTAAGTAAAAGTTATCTGTCATTGTTATACACAATTATGTGTTAGTGTTATACACAGTTATTTATCATTTTCTATTAATTCAGTTGTAGCCACTACAATATCTATGACACTGGTAGTAATTATAAGAACAATAATGATGTTCTATAAGAGGAAATGATGATTAGGAACAAAAACTTACAGGTAAGTCAAAGTATATGTTATTTGCCATTTGAAAAGAAAGTTACTAACTTGGAATTTTTTGATAAATAATAATTGTGCAAAATATATTGGATTTCAAATTTGTCAAAAATTGAAATTTAAGAAGCATTGTAATAATATAACATTAATATTTTGATTTTTCAGGAGATATCATGCGGTGGATGGATAATATGTAAAAAATATTAAGCAGTATATGAATTTTCATATTGCGTAGAGATAACAAAATGAATTTTAAAAAATGTCGACATGGTAATAAGAAATAGCATCATGACAAAGAATATATAAACACAGTTTCATTTTTTATAAATAAAAATTTGTTGTTCCAGATTTTGAAATATAGTGAAACGTTTAATTAGTATCTTAATATCTTTAAATAATTATTATTTTAGAATCAATTGTAATTGTATCATACGTACTTTTGAATTCGTGCAAGAACATATGTTATTTTGAAGTAGTTATTATTAGGAAATTGTTAGACGCGAACAGTATGCGAAAAGTTAGTATGTAGTGTAATAATTATCAATCAAAGCACAAGAATTAAATTCTTTAGGAAAAAATTTCCGGAATTTCTTATTTACATGATTATAAAGAAATCCATAACAAAAAGGAGCTGCTTTCTAATACTTCTCTTCCTTGTAATGCCTACGTTAACAATAACGAGGTTCGACTTTTTGTTTTTAGAGGGATACTGGAAAATTTGAAAGTACAGTACCATTGGGAAGAAAATCACGATATTGAAAACGATATTTGCAAGTAAATTTCCAAAAAATCTGTTTTCAAATTTTCGCTTTCTATTTCACATTAAAAGAAAGGGAGGGCTGCCTTCTTTTTCTGCAAGACAAAACAAACATTCTGAATCTCGTATCAATGAATGATGTCAATAAGTTATTTTTCTTTTCAGATTGAACAATATTCCAGATTTATTCATAATTTCATACTACGCGAAGAATAGACTTTCATAGGTATATAAAGGAAATATTAAGTATAGGAAAACTCTTTTTCGTTGTAGGTGACATATGCTTCACGGTTGAACACATGTATTTTTGAACACATATAAATGAAAAAGTACTCTTATGGAGAAAAAGAATTGATACCTTCGATTGACATTAGATAATGTATATAAACTTATGAACAATCACTATCACTATCAGTTTGTATTTTAGGTGCACACGCAGATTTGTTGGAGTTCTTATAAAATGTACTTCCTGTACGAACGTTTTATTCTTCCAAATTTTACGATACTATGTCTCATATGATAACTATATGGATTAAACGTAATATAAATGATCCGAAAATAGACTCGAACGACATTAATTGTCTTTCTATTTATACCAATATCGAAAATACAAGTAAAGCTGGAGCAATAGTATGCAAGAATGGACTATTTATTATTTTAAACCAAATCATAGCATATTCAGAATGCACAGTATTATCATGAAACGACGAGTTTTATGTTAATTCCGACCGATTACAATACCTTTCTTTCGTTTACAAGGAACGACGAGACTGGCAGTTGCGTGATTTCCAATGCAAAAGCCGCGATATCTGCACGATAACCTAACCTCAACCGATTTTGTTGTACTATTCTTACGTGGACTTCGTTTGTACCACTTTCGTAACAAAAATAGAATACGTAGAACACAGCATTCCGTTATGCGATATTGTCGATTCCTAACATCCGAAAAATCAGAGATAATTTTTTCCCTACAGTTGTACATTTGTGTGAAAAATTACGAACGTAAAGTTGTTTGGTGCATGCACAGTCCTCCCCTCCGCTGCATTTGCGTGGACATGCTAGAAAGATTCACTTTTCCACGGTGAAACTGTATGTATTATAATTTCATTTTTACAAAGGTCGAACATCCTACTATGCATAAATTTAATATTAATATAAGCAGGTTTCGTGTTAAGTATTACATCTGACGTATAAGCACACGTGTGTACGAGCCTTGGTTTTAAATGTCTTATAGTAGACACCGAAAAGATTATTCAGTTGGATATCTGACTCAACATCAATATTTTACTAGGAGATAACATGTTAAGAACACGTTGGTGGATGGCATGGGAGATGATGAATGAAGACATACTTCTGTGAGATACATAAAATAGTAGTCAGAACGTATTTTGGCGCTTGGGGACAGCAACAGCTTTTTTTTTGTTTTTATTTATTTGTTGAAATTACAATCAATTCTCGCGTTGAGAATTTTCAGTAATTTTTCCGGCGTGGCGCAGTGACATGGCTGTTTATTTACAATAAGTTAATACTTATTATAGATAGGTATAATTTATAAGTATTATAAGTAAGTGCATATGCTTAATTTGGATAATTAAATGAATCTAACGTTTAGGTCTAGCGAGTAGTGCCTCTTCAGCCTGCGAATCTGGTCCGTCGTATCGAGTAGTCCAGTGATTAGGGGGTTTCGGTGTTTCTTGACTCTTTTGCTATATCTGTCGCTATATTTTGCTATTTCCTCTTTGACTGTAGGTATCTTGAGGTCGCGATGGATGGTTTCGTTGGTAACATACCAAGGTGCGTCTATTAAGGCTCTTAGCGCTTTCGATTGGAATCGTTGTAGTATTTCGATGTTGGAGTTACTTGGACAGCAACAGCTGGTGATACTGTCATACACCTCCATTTATAAACTTTCGAAAATCGATGTGACCTTCAAACTTTAGTGTATTCTGTTTCACAGCACAAAATGTTTCCGAAACGTAAGTTTATTGTTACAATAAACTTGACTAGTGGCTCTGAAATACTATCCTTGAAAAAACAATGGGGAAATTGGAGCAAAAAAAAAGAAGGAAATAAACAAAGACCTTGTTGGTTCGTAAAAATAAAATATGCTACAGGAAAAATTTTTTCCAACGGATTGAGATGCGACAAGCTTTAAAAGCTATGACGCGAATCGAGCGTTTGTCTACAAGAGCGCATTTTCGGTGGATATATATGTCGGAATGACATTGGGGATAGGGTTGTCGGTGTTTGAGGAGTCTTCATTGAAGGTAGCCATCGTTGCGGTGTAACGAAGATACGATTTATTGACACAGGTATGAATAACACAGGTTTTGACAATCTACCACGGCGGTGAGACGTCCGCGACACTAGTGACAGTGGTCTCCGGTTCAATAACGAATCCGCGGCCAACGGGATGACAGATGGGCGTTCTCGCTGAATCTAAGTCTGACTCGTAAAAATAATTGCTGAGCGTAAAGACGTTACTCTTTGGTCGACGGGAGCGCGTAAAAGAATGCCCGTCCCGTCCCGACGATGTCACAGAGGAAAACTATAATGGGGTGTGTCTAAGGACACGAGATCATCGGATTCGTCGAGGAAAGCCTTCGTTTAGGAAGTAAGGGAAATTGACGTTGCTGCTAATTGGTCAATCTCCATATCGGTGGTTAGAAAAAGATGTTAGCCGCCCTCGAGGGAAAGTTGCTAGTGGGAGACGCCGCTCGTTGAAAAATATGTCTCCCCTATCTTCCCGTAGTTGGGACAAAGACTGTTTGTCTGTTTGAAGGACTTTAGTTAACTAAACCTTAAGATTTATAACGGGCCCTCCAGCTAGCCGAACATGTACTGCGGAGACGCATCGACATCTGGCAATCATCTTACTCGAAGAATAGGGTCTGCGTGTGGCGAGCCACGGGACAGAAACCGTTGGAATGTTTACTGTCGCGTGTCGCCACGAATATTTCTTTTAAGGAGAGCTATAGAATTACTCCATACCTTTGTTAGGCAAAGCGTTTATCCCTTGACCGCGGCTACGTTGGGCGACAGACTGTCACCTCGAGCCAAAGCTCACCGTCACTAATCTAGAACAATTACAATCGGATTGAATAACTACAATTGTTCAATTACAGCTATAGTAGACTCTAGGTTAGAATGTTGCGGGATTATCTAAAATTCCAAAGGCTCCGGTGTTCTTTCATCTCCGACATATAATTATATAATGACTCATTGAAAACCAGCTTTCATTTTTTGTTGATAGTATGGTAAGAAAATGTGAAGTTCGAACGCTTGTAACGATTGCCTGAGTTGCGTCATCCTTGGTTTTAGGAAAAGATAGGGAAGTCACTGAAGGGTGTCGCGGCTTCGATGTCTTTCGTAGCTGCGACGCGGAGGCCTCTCGGTTGTTCTTTGAACAATCGTCAACGTGGACGAACGTCAAAGCGAAACCACGCGAATTCGGCATTTCCGATAATACGGAACTCTGTAAACGCGACTGCGTTGAATTCGTTCGATTAATTCCTAGCAGTATCTATAAACAGTGAACTTAAGGCCCCATACACAACTGCATACGCTAGGTTGTAAGAAATAATAGCTATATAAGTATGTAGCGGCGCATGAGTTAGAGAACGATGCAAATCGAGAGCGACTCATATTATTGTTTTGCCTCGTGACACTTACACAGTCTTGACGTACATGTAACGTCAACAAATATCTCCAACAGACTCAGGAAACCTGAACAGCCTTGCACACGACACCGACTCCCAAAACAAAGGAATATGAATTCGGCACATAGGCATAAGATAAACGAACATCTAGAAGGGCTGTGTCTTGATCGAGTCTTTCAGTCTTTCGGTAACGGTCAAATCGCACACTTGTAATCCTATTATAAAATAAAGGTACCTCGAACTCTGGTTCAAGAACCCAACATTTTTTTATTATTATTTTCCCATTATTTTTACGTGACATTTTGGCGATCCTGCCAGGATCCATTCGCTTCAGTGTAAACGAAGTTACGATTTCGGTCTACGGACATTATTGAAGATCGAAGGATTCGAACTACTTGTGTTATGAACTTTGCTGTCAATAATTTACCACGGTGGACCAAATTAACGGGGCCACTGTCAGCATAGAACAAATCAACAGAACGAGTTTGACACTCAAACGCATTTGAACGCGCCACAGAGGAAAACACCGCAAGGGAACCTCATTCTACGAACTTACGTATCAAGGTGAGAAAAGTCGGAATTCTTTTAAACAATATAGAACGCGAAAAGTTAGTTTCTCTAGTAACTCTAGCGAAGAGACAATATGAACAAGAAAGACACAAAAGCCGAGACAAGTTTACCCTCTACAAGTGGAGTTCAAAATAAAACGGGAACACTCGATTCCTCTACCAGAGCAATTTTAGACTTAATACAGAGACAGAACGAAGAATTTCGACAACAATTTAACGAAATAAAGAATGCTTTAAAATTAGCGAACGAAGAAAATAGAAAACGCGCTAACGAAATGGAAATATTAAGTAGAAACCTCTCTCGTGTTAAACTACCACAAATAAACGTAAAATCAACTGAATTCGGTTCTATGATGACTGACGATGACGATAATATATCAGTATTAAAACACGATACTAATCCACCTCCACCTATGCCACAAAAGCCACCAACATATGTCCAACCATCCAATTCAACAGCTGGAAACTCTGGAAATCTAAAAGCTGTTTAGTATCTCCGATACTAAACGGAGAAAACGATATAAGTGTAGAAGATTTTATTCGTGAAATAAAAGAAATGAGAATGATGTGTAGCGAACAAACGTTATTATTAAAAATGATCAAAATAGAGAAAATTGTAGGAAAAGCCGCAATGACAATCCGCAATATCCATATTAACGAATTCGAAACTCTGTACGAAGGATTAAGACGTAACGTAGCTACTCAAGCATCAGTAAGAGAACACCAAGATCAGTTAAGAGTGATAAAGCAAGGAATAACCGAAAGCGTGCAAAATTATAACATTAGATTTCGACGTGTTTTCAACAAACTTCAATACAGCATTACCAATGAATATAAAGACGAACTAACTCGATGAGCGATGAACGATCGACTATACATGGTTTCTGTGATTGACTATGTAAGAGGCCTTCGTTCAGAAATAGGACACGTGCTATTGGCTAATCCCCCCCCCCCAAACATCATCGATGCAGAAAAAAAGGCAATGGACGTGGAAAAATACTTTCGCGAAGACAACGCTCGCAGACGGATGACACGACAAACAACCACTCCACCATCTTATCGTAACCAGACGTCTCGTCCAGTAGGTAACCGCTTCACGATTACAAGTAACATGAATAACAAAACTCCACCCACACAAAACATTCTACCAAGAATGAATAATTTTACAAAGCTTGAAAATCGACCATTAAACGAAAGGCCACAAACGAAATGTTTCAAATGCGATCGATTGGGACACCTTGCCAATCAATGCCAAAATTTTCGAATACCGCCTCAAACAAAAGCCCCTCCAGGAATAAACCACATTCAAGAACAATCAGAATTAACAATGCTACCTCAGGAAGATTATCCACAATACGACTACAATTACCAGGACGACGAGGATTGCGATTTTTCGTTGACTCGGGAGCAGGAATCAACTTGCTTAAACGAGGATGCTACCCAGGAAGGACAATAATACCAGACACATAGAAATTCTCCATGGAACATTCCAAATACGAATCCAATTCCAAAATTAAACTAAATTTATTCAACAAAGAGATAGAATTTTCCTTAGTAGATGATAATTTCCCTATCATAGAAGACGGCATATTAGGCTTACCCGGTTTAAATCAATATCGATTCGAACTCTCCAATAAAACATTAAAATTAGATAATAATACTCTTCTGCTGCAGCAAGAACCACCCCTCGCATCGGGAGAAATCGTTCAAAAAATTGTATACTTCGACGGAAAGCCAACGCCAGTATGCTTTATCAATGGTGGTAAGTTTTCAGTCCAAATTTCTAACATTATTGAAAATATAAACACTGTAGATCAAATCTAAAAATTCAAATCTTTGATTCGACTATCGCACATAGAAAAACCTCTTAGAGAACCTATGTAGTATTTTCGTCTGTACCTACTTAAATTATATTTATCTTATTTTCCTTTAAGCATTCGTGAACGTAGTGGTAATGAACTTCAATGTGTTTAGAATTTTTTGTGAAATTTCCGTACTTTGCTATACTTATCACTCCAGAGTTATCGTCATAAATTTTTACAGGGTTATTGTCTAGATTTACATTGAAGACCTTCATAATTTCTCTAATAGACATTAATTCACTCACCGCTTCCGATAGAGCTACATACTCTGCATACGTCCAGGCTTTTGTCACACACCTTTGTTTTTTAGATTTCCAACCGATTACATTTCCATACAATTTAATTACATATCCAGAAGTAGATTTTCTATCTAAATGATCTCCTGCCCAATCAGCGTCCACATAACAATCTATCGTTTCACACTTTTCATTCCTTTTCTAATGTAACCTTAAATCTTTAATATTAAATATTTCAATATTTCGGTACAAATATTTCAATATTCGCAAAGCATATTTAAAATGTGTCTCGCTACAACAATCTTGAAATCTACTTAAGATAATTCACACTATAACTTATATTGGGTCTGGTATTTGTACTAATATACAGCAATGCGCCAATTAAATTCTTGTATCCAATGTCATTTCTATTTATCTCAGCGTTTTCAATTTTTAAATTTGTTTCCGTTGGTGTACAGTACAATTTGCTGTTTTGTAATTTATATTTGTTCGCTAATGATTCAATGTATTTCGTTTGGCTTAGTTTCATTTCATTTTTTATATAATCATACTCTATATTTATTCCAAAATATTCTTTTACTTCACTTAAATCTTTCATTTTAAATTTATCAGGTAATAGCTTCTTTACATTTTGTATCCTTTTTTTGTTTTTACTACAGATTAACAAATCGTCTACATATATTAGCAAATAAACAACATTTTCCCCCTCTCCATGAGTATATAGGCACAACTCTATGTTATTCTTCTTAAAATCCAATGTCGTCACATACCTATCAAAACACTCATACCAATCCCTCGGACTTTCTTTTAACCCATAAAGCGCTTTCGATAATTTACAAACTCTATTCGTTCCGTCCGCATATCCCTTTGGTTGATTTACATATACCTCCGAGGTTACTTCACCATTTAAAAAGGCAGTTTCTACATCCATTTGCTCAATTATTACTCCATTTTGACAACAATATGATAGCAATATCTTAAAGGTCTGATTACTCGCCACTGGAGAATATATGTCATCGGCTACGTTTCTTTGTTGAAATCCCCTTACCACTAATCTAGCCTTATACCTGTCCTCTGATTTTTTCGTGTAAACCCATTTTACATCTAATACTTCTTTGCCTTTTACCCTTTCTACCAATTTCCAAGTTTTATTCTTATAGAGACATTCTATTTCCTTATCCATAGCCTGTTTCCAAACTTCACTATTTTCACAACAAATCGCCTCCTCAAATGTGCAAAAGATATCTACTCTACAATAATTTGCGTGAATCTCACTACTGTTTTCCTTTTCTGGATACCTTACTGGAGTTTTCTTATTACGTGTAGATCTCCTAGGAATCTTTACGCTTTCAGAACTATTATCATTTTCATCTTCTCTACTTTCTAACTCTTCCTTATTCATGCTGTCCAATAAATAATTATCTTTACTATCATCGCTAACTGCATCGAATGAATTCTCCTCAAAACCGATACATTTTTTGTCTGTTTCTACGACCTCTACATGTCGCTACTGTTATTTTTACACCTAATAGGACTCTCTAACCTACTTCACTATATCCTAACAGAATTCCCATATCTGCCTTCTTATCCCATTTGGAAACTCTTTTTTGTTCTGGCCTTCTTACAAAAACTTTACTTCCATATAGATGTAGATTTTTAACACTTGGTTTTCTCCCGAAGAATATTTCAAAAGGTGTCTTTCTTTCTATAGTATTCGCTAATATTCGATTTTTCAAGTATGCCGCTGTACAAACTATTTCCGGCCAGTACCTTTTATGTACTTTCGCTTCCGCTAACAAGCAACGCGCCATGTCCATCACTGTTCTATTATACCTTTCCGCTGTCCCGTTTAATTCATGTACGTATGTTGGGCAATTATTTATTCTTATACCTTTATCCCTAGCAAATTTATAAATTCGATTATTTAAATATTCTTTACCATTATCGCATCTTAATATTTTTAACCTCTTGCCCGTTAAATTTTCGGCTTCATTTACGAACTGTACGAAAGAATCAAAGACCTCATCTTTTGATTTTATACAATAGATCCTAGCTATTTTACTATAATCATCGATAAATGAAATGAAATATTTTTCTCCATTGAATCCGGTAGTCTTAAAGGGACCACATACGTCCGTATGAATAATTTCCATTATTTCCCTAGCCTTAGTTCGATTATTTTTGAAAGGTAAGTTATGCATTTTGCTTTCTATACACACCCTACATTTCAAAAGTTCCTTTTCAAATTCATTCGGTATGCCAGTCACTAGCTGCTCTTTACCCAAAATCTCTAAATATTTAAAATTTACGTGTCCTAGCATCCTATGCCATCTTTCCTTTTTACTCATACCACTACGTTCGGCGCTGTTTACTAAGTGCTTCTTCCCTTTCAATATACTTTTTATTCTATATGTCCCATTCTCTTTGAACTGAGCTGTAAGTATATTATCCTCATCTATTACTTTCGCAATATTTCCTTTGGAAATAACCGTATTCTTATCGTCTGCTGGTTTACCTAAACTAATCAAATTTGCGGACATTTCTTTCGCGTAAAATACTTTCCTCATATTTATTTTATTTTGTTTTCCGAATGCTTCAAAATAACTTATAACATTCCCAACTTTTGTCGCTTTTATCGGTCTATTATCGCCTAAATATATATTTACCGGTTCTTTTAGGTCGATAGATTTATCGAAATAATTTATATTATTAATTATGTGATCGGTACAACCGCTATCTAATAGCCACACTATTTCGTTCTTACTTATTTCATTCGTCTCACTGCTGTTTGCTGCGTGCGCCGTTGCTGTCCATATGCCTGCTCTTGAGTTTCCATGCTCGCCCGTGCCGGTTCTTGATTGATGATGAAAGTTTCCACGTCCTCTGCTCGTATTGCCTTTGTTCTCTCTTCCTCTGTTTCGACCAGGTGTTGGCCCATGCCAATAGCCGTTACTGCTTCCCGCTTGGACGCCATTTTGACACTCTCTCGCAAAGTGTCCTAATCTTCCACATCTGAAGCATCCTTCCTTTTTTGCAGAAAAGGCGTTGGTTTGCCTTTCTCCTCGATTGGATTTATTTTTCTTCTCTGCTATCTCTATTTTATTTTTTACATACGCTACCGTTTGATCCTCTTCTTTCAATGCGTCTATTATGTCCGCTATGTAGCTGTATTCTTCGGGTAACGTATTCAGCATGTAATTCAGCTTTTCCCTCTCACTTACTTGTGCGTCCGCACTTTTTAATTCATTTATTAATTTTTCGAAATCGTTAAAGAATGATGCTGAATCACTGTAGTTCTCCAGTCTTATGTTTTCCAATCTCCTTCTGCATACGATCTGCAGTGCCGTCGACTCTTTCAAGTACATTTCATCGAACCTTTTTATTATATCATACGCCGTTTTTCCTTCCCTAACATACTCCAATTGTCTGTTCGATATTGCACTATAAATTATATTTATCGCCTTCAAATCCTTTTTGTCCCAGTCTTCATCGTCTCTTTCGTTCTTCATTCTAGTTGTAACAACCTCGCATTCCTTATATTTGAGAAACATCGTGATTCTTTGCTTCCACATTCCATAATCCTCACCATCGAATATAGGTATCATGATTTCCGATCTCTCCATTTTAATTGATTCTTCTTTTTTTTTCTTTTCTTACTCAAGCGTTCCTACGTGCTCGAAGTATATTTTTTTTCTCTGAAAGTTTTTTTTTCTTTACTGAAAACTCACTCGCAAGATCGTAACCACGCACTAAATATCTTGCAAAACTAGTAACCACGCTCTGCTACCATGTTAAGGAAATTCGAGGATTTGGGAATACAAATAATTGACTATATTTCCCACACAACAGTTATACATCTATATTACTCTCTGAAGAACGTCTTGCACGCACGCTGGTCGCCAACCGACTATCCTAGATTCTTCTAACATCTGGCAACAGTCTTTTGTCTCCACTAAGACCTTGACGCCCTCTAACCCTTACACACACACTCTCATGTACAGTGTAAATGTATCACTTCCCTAACAAATAAGTATGTTATTTCGTTACCACTTATCTCGTTCATCTCGCTGCTGTGTGCTGCGTGCGCTGTTGCCATCCATATGCCTGCTCCTGAGTTGCCATATTCGCTCGTGCCGGCTGCTGATTGACGATGGAAGTTTCCACGCCCCCTGTTCGTATTGCCTTTGTTTCCTCTTCCTCTGCTGCGACCACGTGTTGACCCACGCCGATAACTGTTACTGCTTCCCGCTTGGACGCCATTTTGACACTCTCATGCAAAATATCCCACTCTTCCACATTTGAAGCATCCTTCCTTTTTTGCAGCAAAGGCATTAGTTTTCATTTCTCCTCGATTAGACTTATCTTTCTTTTCCGCTATTTCTATTTTATTCTTCACGCACGCTACCGTTTGTTTCTCTTCTTTCACTGCATCTATTATATCCGCTATGTAGCTATACTCTTCGGGTAACGTATTGTTTTCGCACGTTCGCTGGGAGACGCGATCTCGAAGAAGCGCGCCAACGGGAGTCGTAAATTCCCGTTACGATTTGCTAATCGACGCCGCGAATCGCTCGATCCCTTATTTCGTTTAGGATAATAAGGGTAGTTAAATGAAGGATAACGCTGTTGCTAACAGGTTATTATATATTTTCACAAACCAACAACTTCGGTGTAACACAAAATGAATATTTGTTATGAGATGACTACGAATGAGTGCGACCTGAGTCTCTAGACGGATTATCGCGTATACTGATGGATTTGTCGACTCATTGTATTCGAATTGCTGACCGCTTGACGAGATGCTTGATTGAGACTGACTGATCTTCGGGTGTAAACCCGGTCGAAGGATGTTGACTGTTCGAAGGATGTAAAGTCAGTGATGTTCGGAGACGATGCTGTGGCGGAGGAAAGCTAAGGATGGGTGTGTCTAGCGCACGGGACCATCGGATTTGTTGGTGACGATTTTGACTAAGGGAGTGAGGGAAATAGTCTTCGTTGTTAATTGGTTAAACGAAGGGTCTTAACCGCCCTCGAGAGAAAGTGGTTCGTGGGAGGAAAGTTGCATCATACGTGAGAAAAACCAACTTTCCCTTGTCAAGCCGTAGTAGACAAAGGTCTTTAGAAATGCTTTGGAAACAGACGTTTGTTCAGTTTGAAGGACCTCGACTAGGAAATTCCTAAGATTTATGGAAGATACTTGAGACTATTGAGGGTACGCAGTGAGTATCCGAAGACATCTGGTTGCCATCTTGCCCGCGGTGTGTGGCCTGGGCTAGGTAGAGTTACGCGACGTAACACGTATTTATCATGTAATTCAGCTTTTCCCTCTCACTCACTTTTGCGCCTGCACCTTTTAATTCATTTATTAATTTTTCAAGATCGCTAAAAAACGATGCTGAATCACTGTATTTATCAAGACTTATCTTCTCCAATCTCCTTCTGCACACGATCTAGTGCCGTCGATTCTTTCAAGTACACTTCGTCGAACTTTTTCATTATTTCATACGCTGTTTTTTCTTCCCTAATATATTCTAATTGTCTATTTGAGAAGGCACTGTAAATTATATT
This sequence comes from Bombus huntii, assembly GCF_024542735.1. NCBI lineage: Eukaryota > Metazoa > Arthropoda > Insecta > Hymenoptera > Apidae > Bombus > Bombus huntii. Next base: position 114,809 of record NW_026099392.1, read on the forward strand.
TATCGCCTTCAGATCCTTTTTATCCCAGTCTGGATTGTCTGTTTCAGTCTTCACTCTAGTTATAACAATATCACATTCTTTATATCTCAGAAACATTGTTATTCTTTTCTTCCACATACCGTAACCCTCACCATCGAATATCGATAGCATAATTTCCGATCTCTCCATTTTAATTGATTTCCTATTCTTTACTCAAGCGTTCCTACGTGCTTGAAGTATTTTTTCTTTTATTTTATATTCTTTGAACGTTTCTTCCCTTACTAAACTCGCAAGACTAAAAACCACGCACTAAATAGCTTGCAAAACTAGTAACCACGCTCTGCTACCATGTTAAGGTATAGAGAGGATTCGAAAATACAAATAGTTTACTTTATTTCGCACACAACAGCTATACATATATATATTACACTCTGAAGACTTCGATAACCTTCTTGCACGCACGCTTGTTGTCAACCACCTCCTCTAGATTCTCCTAACAGCCTCCAATCGTCTTTTGTCTCTACTGAGACCTGGACGCCCTCTGACGCTTACACACACATTCACGTGTACAGTGTAAATGTATCATCTACGTAACAAGATCATCAACGTAAAATCCTACCGTCCTCCCGAACATCATAAAACCGAAATAAATAAACAGATGACTGAAATGTTAAACAAAGAGATTATAGAACCCTCCGACTCTCCCTATAACTCTCCTGTCTGGGTCGTTCCAAAGAAAATCGACGCATCAGGGAAACAAAAGTGGCGAGTAGTGATTGACTTTAGGAAGTTAAACGAACTAACAGACCAAGACGCGTATCCACTACCTGACATTAACGATATACTATCACAGCTAGGAAATAAGAAATATTTCTCCTCTTTAGACTTATCCTCAGGGTTCCATCAAATACCCATGGACGAGAATTCAAAGAAATACACTACATTTAGCACACCATAAGAACACTTCCACTATAATAGAATGCCATTCGGGCTCAAGAACGCACCTGCTACCTTTCAAAGAATGATGGATACCACGTTAAGAGGTTTGATTAACAATCATTGTTTCGTTTATCTCGATGATATCATTATATTCGGGCAATCGATGGAAGAACATACTAAAAACTTAGTCATTATATTCCAAAGACTCGGGAAAGTAGGTCTAAGAATACAACCAGATAAATGTGAATTCTTAAAGCCCGAATTAGAATATCTAGGACATGTAGTGACAGCAGATGGAGTAAAACCTAACCCTAAAAAGATAGAAGCAGTAAAGAATTTCAAACTACCAAAAAATCCTACAGATGTAAAATCATTCCTTGGGCTAGCTGGATACTATAGAAAATTTATTAGAAACTTCTCTAAAATTGCCAAACCTCAATCTATTTTTAAAGAAGGACATTTAGTATTAATTCATAACGATCATAAAGAACACAAGATAGATACTGAATGGCCAGGGCCATACACCATTGAAAAAGTGAAAAACCCCTTATTATGAAATAATAGTAAATCACTCGATTAGGAAAATACATGGTAACCGTATTAAACCTTACTTTCCAGGACGATCTTCACCTTCTTCATAGTTAGCTAAGCTAAACGTTATACCCCTTAATGGTAGTTCTATATATCAAGAAAAATTAGCTCATGCATACTTATATAGCGAATCCGTAAACGTAATTATAGGTTTAGACATTAAGGATATATATGCAAAACTCAGCGAAATTAAAAGATTTAGACTAATGTTAACAGAACATTTTAAAAGTGAATGCCCGTATTCCAATGAAATGATTACACGCGCTCGCAAAAGAAATTTAGACAATGTAATCATGCATATTAAATTTATGACACACACTTGTTACCGAAGAGGCTCATTGAATTTTGTTGGATCCATTTCTAGAAGTCTATTTGTAACTCTGGATAACGATAATTTAGAATTAATGAATAAAAATATAGATAAATTTTTTGATGAAAACAATAACTTAAAAACCAATATAACTTACAAAACAAATTTCAAAACTATAGCTTTACCCTTAACTGACAGTCTAGAAGAAATCCTAACAAAAATTGAAAACGCTCCAAAAATCATTAATAATGTATAATCGTATAGAATGCACCTCAATCAAATTTCCAACGAAGTAAACTCTCTTAATTATGAACATAGAATTAGAAGTCTTAAGAAATAGGAACTAAGTGTCTTATAAATTATTAGTTATATTGATCTAGCATTACTAGGAACATATGTATATTTAACAAAATAGGATTATTCGATATTATAAGCAAATGCCTACCTTCCAAATTATGTATTCGCGTATTATGTTGTAAAACCAAAGAAAAAAAAAGACACAGGTATAAGCAATATCTCTAGACCAATAGAGCGCACCTTTAAACACATATTCCACACCTGAAATACAACCATTACGAGAATTACCTGAAGACACCAATTCAGTCATCCTCGAAGCAAGGCATGTAAGATTCCAAAAGGGCATACAAAAGGAGGCACTACACCGAAAATAAGAGTCTGGAGGACCAGCCGCACTCTAACACTGGGGGAATGTAACGTCAACAAATATGTCCAACCGACTCAGGAAACCTGAACCGCCTTGCACACGACACCGACTCCCAAAATAAAGGATTATGAATTCGGCACGTAGGCATAAGATAAACGAACATCTAGAAGGGCTGGTTCTTGATCGAGGCTTCAGTCTTTCGGTAACAGTTTAATCGCACACTTGTAATCCTATTATAGAATAGAGGTATCTCGAACTCTGGTTCAAGAACCCAACATTTTTTTATTATTATTTTCCCATTACTTTTACGTGACAAGCAAAGCGTAACGATAAACAAACTCCGGGCAAAACAATGTTGCCGCTGCGTGCAATCGTCAACCGAGGTTGAATTTAAAGTTTTCGATACTCCCCCGAGTATAAATAAAAGAACACGATCGTTAAGACAGTTAGTATCGAACATTCTTATAGCGAATTAATATCGAACGAACGTAAGCATTACCTTGTATACACATATCGAGCAACACTAAGCGAACGACGACTAATTCTGTACTGCAAATAATTTTAAATACATTTGACTACACTAAGTATCAACTCGTCTGGTCATTAATCAACAACGCGTTTAATCGTCCTCCACATACATGTTGTATAAGCTACTATGTGTATATTTATTTATGTTTCCCATAGTACAGACGTATTCCTTATTTTATTGTAGCTGTGTAATTTCAGTAGTCTTGCATAAAGGACATCTGTTTTGTTGCAATTGTATCAGCTATTAATTGTAATACTTGAAGCGTTTGTATCTAATCGTCATGCATCTGTGGTGGCACTCGACCATGGAACTTT